>NC_081390.1:27830787-27959306 GCF_030684315.1 Stegostoma tigrinum | reverse complement strand
TCTGATCCAGATCATTAGATAGGGACATCAGCCTGGCTTCCACATCTGTTCATGCTGGTAACAACAAATTTCAATGACATAGCACCTCTAACATCAGAAAAAGTTTCAAGACCCTTCTCAGGTACATAAATCAGGCATACATTAACTCTAAGTGACACAGGAAATATTAGGATAGGTGCAAAAATTTAATCGAAGAGGTAGGTTTTAAGGGGTGTCTTGAAGGTGGAGAATTTCGGGACGAGAACTTTGGAGCTAATGACCAAGTCAGCTGAAGGCACAGCTGCTGTTGCTGAAATGATGGGAATTGGGAATGTACAAAGGGCTAAAACTGGAGGAGCTCATGATCTTGGAATTCTGGCGAGGTGGACCGAATGGAGGTGGGAGCAAGGGGATGTTAGGAATCCACTTTGGATGGAATCAAAAAGAAGGATGAGATTTTTGCATTTAGTTTTTTTTATTTGATCAAGAGCCATTATAAACCCTATCAAAACACAGAAAATGCCCAGATAACACAGTGTGGAAGTGGATGAACACAGCAGGCCAAGCAGCATCAGAGGAGCAGGAAGGCTGACGTTTTGGGTTGGGACCCTTCTTCAGAAATGGGGGAGGGGAAGGGGGTTCTGAAAAAATAGGGAGATGGGGGAGGCGGATAGAAGATGGATAAAGGAGAAGATAGGGCGAGAGGAGACAGACAGGCCGAAGAGGCGGGGTTAGAGCCAGTGAAGGTGAGTGTAGGTGGGGAGTTGGGGGGAATAGGTCAATCAAGGGAGGACGGACAGGTCGGGGGGCGGGATAAGGTAAGTGGGTAGGGTATGGGGGTGGGGCTAGAGGTGGGAGGAATGGTTAGGGAGGCGGGGACTAGCTGGGCTGGTTTTGGCATGTGGTCCAGGGAGGGGAGATTTTGAAGCTTGTGAAGTCCACATTGATACCATTGGGCTGCAGGGTTCCCAAGCGAAATATGAGATGCTGTTCCTGCAACCTTCTGGTGGCATCATTGTGGCACCGCAGGAGGCCCAGGATGGACATGTTGTCCGAGGAGTGGGGTGGGGGGGGGAGGTGGAATTGAAATGGTTTGCGACTGGGAGGTGCAGTTGTTTGTTGCGAACAGAGTGTAGGTATTCTGCAAAGCAGTCCCCAAGCCTCTGTTTGGTTTCCCCGATGTAGAGGAGGTTACAACGGGAACAGTGGATACAGTATGTAACATTGACAGATGTGCAGGTGAACAGAAAATGCCCATTTTGGTACAACTCCCAAAGAAATCTTTTCTTGTTTACTTTTTCCCCCAAATACTGTATTTATGAAGAAATACATTAGGGGAGGCTTTCAACGCAAGTGCCAATAAATGGACCACAATGTAAGTGCACCGTTTAAGTGTTTGAAATAAGAGAGATAAGTGGCGATGTTCTGTATGATTTATCAGAGCTTTTAGTTGCTGTGCATTTTCTTCCATCACTTGGGTCTGAACATTCTCGATGAATCTGTTTTAATTTCCATGATTGAAATGCTAAAAGATGCTGATTCACCCAGGAAAGAAAGCTTTCAGCATGTCTGTTACTCGACTTGGATAGTTAGCTGGTGTATTGTATGGAAATTTCAACCAACTAACATAGAATCCCTATATTTCACTCATCAAGTCCACACCGACCCTCCATAGAGCAACCCACCCCTGCCCTATCGCTGCATTTCCCACCTGAGAGACTACCAGTAATTTCCTATGGCTAATCCACCTCACCTGCACGTCTTTGGACTGTGGGAAGAGACCGGAGCACCCATAGATGAGATTTCTAAATTCCTGGAAGTGCAGGGTCAGATTAGAACAAGTCAGCATGGATTTAGTAAGGGGAAGTTGTGCCTGACAAACCTGTTAGAATTCTTTGAAGAGGTAACAAGTATGTTAGACCAGGGAAACCCAATAGATGTTATCTATCTAGACTTCCAAAAGGCCTTTGATACGATGCCTCACGGGAGGCTGCTGAGCAAGGTGAGTGTCTGTGGTTTTCGAGGTGAGTTACTGGCTTGGATTGAGGATTGGCTGTCTCACAGAAGGCAGAGAGTTGGGATAAAAAGCTCTTTTTCAGAATTGCAACCGGTAACAACTCGTGTCCCACAGGGTTCAGTGTTGGGGCCACAGCTGTTCACCTTATATATTAATGATCTGGATGAAGGGACTGGGGGCATTCTGGCGAAGTTTGCCGATGATACAAAGATAGGTGGACAGGCAGGTAGTACTGAGGAGGTGGGGAGGCTGCAGAAAGATTTAGACAGTTTAGGAGAGTGGTCCAGGAAATGGCTGATGAAATTCAATGTGAGTAAATGTGAGGTTTTGCACATTGGCAAAAAGAATACAGGCATGGACTATTTTCTAAATGGTGAGAAAATTCACAGAGCAGAAGTACAAAGGGATCTGGGAGTGTTGGTCCAGGATTCTCTCAAGGTTAACTTGCAGGTAGAGTCCGTGATTAAGAAAGCGAATGTAATGTTGTTGTTTATCTCAAGAGGGTTGGAATATAAAGGCAGCAATGTGCTTCTGAGGCTTTATAATGCCTAGTTAGGCCCCATTTAGAATACTGTGTCCAATTCTGGGCCCCACACCTCAGGAAGGACATACTGGCCCTGGAGCGTGTCCAGCAGAGATTCACGCAGATGATCCCTGGAATGGTAGTTTAATGCATGGTGAATGGCTAAGGATCCTGGGATTGTACTCATTAGAGTTTAGAAGGTTGAGGGGAGATCTAATAGAAACTTACAAAATAATGTATGGCTTAAAAGGGATGGACGCTAGGAAGTTGTTTCCATTAGGCAGAGAGACTAGGACCCGTGGGCACAGCCTTAATATTAGAGGGGGTAAATTTAAAACTGAAGTGAGACGACATTTCTTCAGCCAGAGAGTGATGGGCTTGTGGAATTCATTGCCATGGAGTGCAGTGGAGGCCGGGACATTGAATGCCTTCAAGGCAGAGATCGACAAAATCTTGCTCTCACAAGGAATCAAAGGCTACAGGGAGAGTGCAGGGAGGTGGAGTTGAAATGCCCATCAACCATGATTAAATGGCGGAGTGGACTCGATGGGCTGAATGGCCTTGCTTCCACTCCTGTGTCATATGGTCTTATGGTCTTATGCAGTTACAGGAAGGAAGCGCAAATTCCACACAGACAGACACCCGAGGGTAGAACTGACCCCACGTCCCTGGTGCTGAGATGCAGCAGCCTTAACCACTGAGCCATCATGCCGCCCATTACTAGTTAATAATTGAAAATGGTTGTGTAGACATTAGCCAGATCATGTTTTTCTGATAATCGACAATGGATTCATGGTCATCATTAAACTCTTAATTTCAGATTTTTGCCATTGAATTCAAATTCCACCATCTTCCATGGCAAAATTTAAACTCAGGTTCTCAGAACATTAGCTGGGTCTCTGCAGTAACAGTCAAGTGATAATACCACAGGCCAATGCCTCCCAAGTGATTATGTAACGACGGTACAGAAAGGTGGAGTATAACCTTGGCTTCCGACTGAGAGCAGCATGTGCCTTCCATAAGTTTGGACCTTTTGTACATCACTTTCTCCCTCAGCAATCCAGCAGACTAAGCATTGCCCAGGATTGTCCCCAGGAGGATTTCACACTCAACTTGGAACAACATGGGAGAGAAGGTGTCATGACAGTAATGTCATTCAGCTAGTCGTCCAGAATCCCAGGAACATGGAGTCGATTCTGGGACTACACTCATTGGAGTTTAGAAGGATGAGGGGTGATCTAGTTGAAACTTACAGAGTACTGAATGGCCTGGACAGAGTGAATGTTGGGAAGATGCTTCCATTGGTAGGAGAGTCTGGGACCCAAGGACACAGCCTTAGGGTAAAGGGAAGACCTTTTAGAATGGAGATAAGGATAAACTTCTTCAGCCAGAGAGTGGTAAATCTATGGAATTCACTGCCACACAAGGCTGTGGAGGCCAGGTCATTGAGTACACTTAAGGGATAGACAGGTTCTTGGTTATCAAGGGGATCAAGGATTATGGGGAGAAAGTGGGAGAATGGGGTTGAGGAACTTATCAACTGTGATTGAATGGTGGAACAGGATCAATGGGCCAAATGGCCAAATTTTCTGTTCCAATGTCTTATAATCTTATGGCCTAAGTGGGCAAAAACAGGGAATTATAGATCAATAAGTCTGACTTTGGGATTGCAGAAGATGCTCAATCCTATTATCAAGAGTTTTGTAGCATAGGACTGAGAAAACAGTGGTAGAATCAGACATAGTCAGCATGGATTTACAAAAGGGAATAAAGATCGAAAGAACTGTTGGTTCTGTTAATCAGGAACAAAAACAGAAATTACTGGAAAAGTTTAGCATCTGTGAAGAAAAAATCAGAGTTAATATTTTAGGTCCAGTGAACCCTCTCCAGATTGCAAAGGAGACAAAAGGGAAAACCATGCTTCACAAATCTACTGGAATTCTTTGAGGGAGCAAATTACTGCAGATGCTGGAATCTGTACTGAAAACAAGAAATGCAGGAGATCACAGTGAGTCAGGCAGCATCCATGGAGAGAGAGCAAGCTAATGTTTCGAGTCTGGATGAACTCTGATGAAGAGTCATTTAGAATTAAAATGTTAGTTTACTCTCTCTTCATGGATGCTGCTTGATCTGCTGTGATTTCCAGCAGTTTTTGGAATTCTCCCAGCTGTGAGGAAGGGTCACGAGACCCAAAACATTAACTCTGTTTTTCCCTTCACAGATGCTGCCAGACCTGCTGAGCTTTTCCAGCAACTTTGTTTTTGTTCCTGATGTACAGCACCCGCAGTTCTTTTCAGTTTTTCTGTTAACTATTCGAGTTGATGAATGGGAGCCAATGGATGCGGTTCATTTGGACTTTCAGAAGGCTTCTGACAAGAGTCCCTCATAAGAGATTACACGTAAAATTAAAGCACCTGGGATTGGCAGTGGTGTATTGAGATGGGTAGAAAATGGGTTAGCGAACAGGAAACAAAGGGTAGCAATAAACAGTCTTTTTCTGAATGGCACGCAGTGACTGGTATAGGGTACAAAGGAGTTCAGTACTAGGAACCCAGTTATTTACTATACATGTTAATGATTTAGGTGAGGGAACAAAATGTAATATCTCCAGATTTTCAGATGACACAAAGCTGTGTGGGGTGGTAGGCATTGAGGAGGATGCAGGGATGCTTCAGTGTGAATTGGGCAGGTTGAGTGAATGAGTAAGTGAATGGTGAATGCAATATAAGGTGAATAACTGTGAAGTGATCCACTTTTGTACCTAAAATGAGAAGGCAGATTATTATTTGAAAGGCTGTAAGTTGAGAGAGAAGAATATTGAATGAGACCTGGGTATCCTCGTGGACCAGTCACTGGATGTAAGTGTGCAGATGCAGCAGGCAGTAACATAGGTAACAAAACCAGAAAATACTGGAGAAAAGTCTCAGCAGGTCTGGCCGTGTCTGTGGGGAGCATACAGAGTTAACGTTTCGGGTCCGGTGACCCTTGATCAGAACTGATGGTCTCTGTGGAATTTGAAATCAGTAAAAGACTGGCATAAAGGAGATTGTGTAACCTTTGTCAATTGTTGTAAAAACCCATCTGGTTCACTCATGTCCTTCAGCGAAGGAAATCTGTCATCCTTACCTCATCTGGCCTACATGTGACTCCAGGCTGCCGCTATGTGATTGACCCTAAAATTGTCCTCTGGCCAATCAGGGTGGGTAATTATTGCTAGCAAGCCAGCAGTGCCCACATCCCATGCTGAATACAGGAAAATATACTTCTCTTCACCAATCTCAGAAACACCCTGTTATTGAACACTTTTCTTCCTCTGAGCCAGTAAACATTGACTCTATGCATTCTGTATCCCCCATTCATTTCACCTGGTCCAAGCTGTCCAACCAGGTTTGGAAGATCTATGTCTAACATGGGTCAGCCATTACCTTTCTCTGATGGAGTTTCCTTCTGAACTGACTCAGAGGAAACCTCAGAGGCAACAGCTCAGAAATTGTCCAAAGGATTGTCCTTCCATCAACAGGTTCTGTCCTATTCCAATAAGTAAAGAGTTTAAATGCCTCAATGGTTTTTTTTGGGAAAGTTTGGAGACAAGGTAAGTGTGTATCGTCAGGGTGAAGGCTTGGTGAGGTAAGTGGGCAGTGGGCGGAGTGGGTGAGGTAGACTCCATGATGGGCTCATTTTGGATGGTATTCGGGATCAGGAGAATTGAAAATGAAATTTGAACTTATCAGGCAGATCCCACGAAGTCCTTGCATTGGAACATCCATCAGGTTTTGTAGCACATCCTGGGGGTTTGCCTGATTCGTGATCATCTGGAGACTGGAAGATATGGTTCAATACACACAATGTTTCTGTTTCTGCAAATTCTATTCATAAAACACGTGAAGCCGCATGGCTGAAACTGAGGTTCAAACTTCTGCTAAATCCCAACATTTGAAACTTTCAATGAATGAATGCAATTGGGCAGGGCAGTAAAACAGAATCAGTTATTTTTACTCTGTTTGTTGAAAGTGTTGCTTGACGTCATTGGGAGTGATGCCCAAAAGCAGTCACTAATATAGCTGAAACTGAATTTATCCAACTATGGTAAGTGTTTTTAAAAGAGTCTTTCGTCAATTAGTGATTTAAAATTGCTGCAGCTGACCTAATGAATATATTATTGGGCTATACCAAATCACTCCATAATTCTATTGGTGTGCGCAAATGAGTTTCTTCTTTTGTTTCAAACTAAGAAAAACAGTCCAATTGTCTTTGAGTCAAGAAAATGAGCTCAATTTTGAAGAGGCCTAAACCACAGCCATCAGCAATTTCAGCATAGCCCAGTGTTTTTCTGCAGGAACAGATTTGGACAAAGTGAGATATAAAGTGTATGTAAGAGATTGTGACAAATACAAAAGTAAATGGTTTGTCATGTAATTTACTGATCTGGAGTCATAGAGCTGTACAGCACAGAAACAGATCCTTCTGGATGTGAGTTTGCTCGCTGAGCTGGAAGGTTAGTTTTCAGACATTTCATCACCATTCTAGGTAACATCGTCAGTGAGCCTCCGACGAAGGTCCGATGACATAACACCAGTGCTTCGTTGGAGACTCACTGATGATGTTACCTAGAATGGTGACGAAACGTCTGAAAACTAACCTTCCAGCTCAGCGAGCAAACTCACATCCAGAACCTCAACCTGAGCTACAAATCTTCTCAAAACTCACAGATCCTTCAGTCCAACTCATCCGTGTTAATCAGATTTCCTAAATTAATCTAGTCCCAATTGCCAGCATTTTGCTCAAATCCCTCTAAACCTTTTCTATTCATGTACCCAGCCAGATACCTTTTAAATGTTGTAACTGCACCAGCCTCCACCACTTCCTCTGGCAGCTCATTCCATACATGCACCACCCTCTATGTGAAAAGGTTACCCCCTTGGTCCCTTTTAAATCTTTCCACTCTCACCTCAAACGTATGCCCTCTAGTTTTGGACTCCCCCACCCTGGGGAAATAGACCTTGTCTATTTACTCTATCCATGCCCCTTATGATTTTATAAACCTCTATAAGGTCACCTCCTCAGCCACTGACGGTCCAAGGAAAATAGCCCCAGACCATTCAGCCTCTCCCTACAGCTCAACCCCTTCAGGCTGTAACCCCTCTTCAGGACCAAAACATTGACTTCCCTGCTCCTCGGATGCTGCTGACCTGTTGTGCTTTTCCAGCCCCACATTTACCGACTGACTTACTGCATCTGCAGTCCTTACTGTACCCACAGCTGGTAGAGTCTGCAGGTGGTACTTTGGGCTGACCTGCCACTTCAGAATTCGCCAAACTGGAATGATCACAAATGCTCCTTGATCCTGAGGGAAAGCCTGAAAGAGGAGAGAAGAGACTGAACAATGTTTTGGCCTCCTTACTTAAGGAGGAATCAGTGGCCTCATTGAAATGCCCTTATTGATTCTTAAGGGACTTAATATAGTAGATTCAGAAATGATGTTTCCTCTTGTGGGAGAGTCCAGAATCAGAGGGCATCATCTCAAAATAAGGAGTTGCACTTTTAAGATTGAGATGAAGAAGAATTTCCTCTGTCAGAGGGAAATGATTCTTTGAAATTCTTTACCACAGAGAGCTGTATGGGCTGTGTCATTAAATATATTCAAGGCTGAGACAGACAGATCTTTAATCGCTAAGAGAATCACGGGGAATGTGGTGTTGAAGATTATCCAATCAGCTGTGTTCTCATTGAATAAGTAGTAGGGTCGATGGGCTGAATGGCTTACTTCTACTCCTACACCTATTGGTCATATAGTTGTGTTAGTTCAGAATAGGTTCATGAGGTTGATTCCTGGGTTAACAGCTTTGTTTCATGAGGAAAGATTGAGCACATTTTGGAAGCAAAAGGAGGAAAGGCAAACAGAACAAACTTCTCCTTAAGCCTCAGGCATTCCTTCATTCATATGTGGAATTGATCAGAAGACATATGAAAGGGCATTGGCTGAATTCAAATTAGTCAAAAACATCAATGGATTAGGAAAGATGGGAATTTGACACTGACATTAAAGACAGATAGAGTTGTCATGATTATACAGGAACAAATAGAATGCTGGAGAAACCCGGCAGGCCTGGCAACATCTGTGGAGAGAGAAACAGTGTTAATGCTTTGAGTCTGGTCTGGTTCTTCAGAAGAGCTGTAGAGAAAAATCATACCAGACTTGAAACATTAAGTCTGTTTCTCTCTCCATAGTTGCTGCCAGACATGCTGACCTGCTGAGTTTCTCCAACATTCTCTGTGTTTCTTATTTGAATTTGTTGGCGGATAGTATCAGGGTAAACACTAAGGCTTTCTATAGGTATTTAAGGAATAAAAGAATGACGAAAGCAAGATTAGGCCCAATCAAGGATAGTAGTGGTAAGTTGTGTGTGGAGTCAGATGAGATAGGGGAAGCGCTAAATGAATATTTTTCAACAGTATTCACTCTAGAAAACGACAATGTTGTCGAGGAGAATACTGAGATACAGGCTACTAGACTAGGTGGGATTGAGGTTCACAAGGAAGAGGTATTAGACATCCTTCAGAAGGTGAAGATAGATAAGTCCCCTGGGCCGGACAGGATTTATCCTCGGATCCTCTGGGAAGCCAGGGAGGAGATTGCCGAGCCTTTGGCATTGATCTTTAACTCGTCATTGTCTACAGGAATAGTGCCAGATGACTGGAGGATAGCAAATGTGGTTCCCCTGTTCAAGAAGGGGAGTAGAGACAACCCTGGTAATTATAGACCAGTGAGCCTTACCTCAGTTGTTGGTAAAGTGTTGGAAAAGGTTATAAGGGATAGGATTTATAATCATCTAGAAAAGAATAAATTGATTAGGGATAGTCGGCACGGTTTTGTGAAGGGAAGGTCGTGCCTCACAAACCTTATTGCGTTCTTTGAGAAGGTAACCAAACAGGTAGATGAGAGTAAACCAGTTGATGTGGTGTATATGGATTTCAGCATGGCGTTCGATAAGGTTCCCCACAATAGGCTATTGTACAAAATGCAGAGGAATAGAATTGTGGGAGATATAGCAGTTTGGATCGGAAATTGGCTTGCTGAAAGAAGACAGAGGGTGGTAGTTGATGGGAAATGTTCATCCTGGAGACCAGTTACTAGTGGTGTACTGCAAGGGTCGGTGTTGGATCCACTGCTGTTTGTCATTTTTATAAATGACCTGGATGAGGGCGTAGAAGGATGGGTTAGTAAATTTGCAGACGACACTAAGGTCGGTGGAGTTGTGGATAGTGATGAAGGATGCTGTAGGTTGCAGAGAGACATAGATAAGCTGCAGAGCTGGGCTGAGAGGTGGCAAATGGAGTTTAATGCAGACAAGTGTGAGGTGATGCACTTTGGTAGGAGTAACCGGAAGGCAAAATACAGGGCCAATGGTAAGATTCTTAGCAGTGTAGATGAGCAGAGAGATCTTGGTGTCCATGTACACAGATCCTTGAAAGTTGCCACCCAGGTTGACAGGGCAGTTAAGAAGGCATACAGTGTTTTAGCTTTTATTAATAGAGGGATCGAGCTCCGGAACCAAGAGGTTATGGTGAAACTGTACAAAACTCTGGTGCAGCCGCACTTGGAGTATTGCGTACAGTTCTGGTCACCGCATTATAAGAAGGATGTGGAAGCTTTGGAAAGGGTGCAGAGGAGATTTACTAGGATGTTGCCTGGTATGGAGGGAAGGTCTTACGAGGAAAGGCTGAGGGACTTGAGGCTGTTTTCATTAGAGAGAAGAAGGTTGAGAGGTGACTTAATTGAAACATATAAAATAATCAGAGGATTAGATAGGGAAAACCTTTTTCCCAGGATGGTGACGGCGAGCACGAAGGGGCATAGCTTTAAATTGAGGGGTGAAAGATATAGGACAGATGTTAGAGGTAGTTTCTTTACTCAGAGAGTAGTAAGGGAATGGAACGCTTTGCCTGCACCGGCAGTAGATTCGCCAACTTTAGGTACATTTAAGTCGTCATTGGTCAAGCATATGGGCGTGCATGGAATGCTGTAGGTTAGATGGGCTTGAGATTGGTATAACAGGTCGGCACAACATCAAGGGCCTGTACTGTGCTGTAATGTTCTATGTTCTATGTTCTATAAACTCGCACTATCGAAAATTGTGCTATAGAATATCGCTTAATAGGAAAATCGCTATACCTTACAACAGAAAGTTCATGTTATCCAAACAGCATCCACTCAATTTTGATACAGCCAATTTGTGTTAATGAAACATGCATTCTAATAGAACTACGTGTGTTTAATTCAATGTTGGCTGTATGCCTGTCACTGTAGAACGCCCCTGGTGTGTGTTCACCGCCTGGGCTTTGTGTATTGCTGCTGGTGGGTTTTTTTGAGGTCAGGCAGAATTGCATCTAATGTAAACTTTCCTTTCTTCAGAAACACTGCAGACTTTTTCAATGTGGAGAAATACCATCTTTCATTAATTCTCTAAATGATGTGGATTAATTCACTCTGTGTTACTTGGTTTCAATAGAATTTTTCCTGATACACTCTGAATGGACCAGAGTTGGTAAGAAGGACAGCAGAGAGAGGGTGCAGCTCAGTGCTGTGATATGGAGTTGGAACGGTTGGCAGCTATCGGGTCGATGGGGGCTCTGGCGAAATTTGTAAATAAGAAAGAGGATTTCAAAATTGATGTGCTGTGGTCAGTGGGGTTAATGAAGAGTGAGTAGGGCGGAGGCGAAGGGAATGGGAGTTTAGATCTTGGATTCAAGATTAAGGCGAGAATTAGTCGCATGTTTAAAACTGTTCAGAAATAGAACTGCAGGTGTATGGTGTTTTCGAGGCATCTGTTTCTAGTGAGTGTGTAATTCTGTGAAACTCTACTGTGAAGTTTTGACTCACCTCACACCACAACCAGCCAATGTACAGGGAGTGAAAATGACAACAAGGGAAGTGTTGCTCTTTAATAAAAAAAACTGCAAGTGCCTCAGATGCTGTAAATCAGGAACAAAAACAGACGTTGCTGGAAAAGCTCAGCAGGTCTGGCAGCATCTGTGAAGAGAAATCAGAGTTAACGTTTCGGGCCAAGTGACCCTTCCTCAGAACTGATGGTAGCTAGGAAAATGCCAGTTTATATGCAGAAGATAGGGTGGGACAGGGGGTAAGGAGGATAACGATCTGGCTATGAGGTTGATTAATAGCTTCAACCTCCAGGTCAGATCACTATCCACTCCTTTTTCCAACTGTCCTTCTGTTATTTCTGGCTCTATCCCTACCTATCATTTACTTCTTACTCCTCCCCCCACCCTATCTTTTATGTATAAACCAACATTATCCTCGCTAGCATCAGTTCTGAGGAAGTGTCACTGGACCTGAAGTATTAACTCTGATTTTTCTCCATTATGCTGCCAGACCCACTGAGCTTTTCCAGTAATTTATGTTTCTTTTTAATGTTAGGCTAGAGTAGTGAGTTTCTTGCTCATTTCTTCCCTTCCTACTCCTGGAGGTAATTACCCCTGGTCACTAGTTGTTCATAACATCCTGAATGTGGAGGTGTTGGTGTAGTGGTAACGTAAGTGGATAGGTAATTCCGAACCAAGGCTCATGTTCTGAGATGTGGGTTCAAATCCTGTGGAATGTTGTGAAATTAATATTCAACAAAGACCAGAAGTTAAAAGGTAGTCTATTGGTAACCGTAGAACCACTGTCAATTATCATTAAAAAATGCATCTGCTTCATCTCCTTAACCTGTTTGGCCTATATGTGACTCCACACCCACCGCAATATGGATGACTCTGAAAAGATCCAGACAGCCAATCAGTCAGGGGCAGTTATGAATGGGCAATACGTATTGAGCCTGCTGGTGATGTTCCACATCCCACAAAGGAATAAAGGGGAGACAAGTTATTCTTCCACGAGAAAAATTGTGGACTTTTTATAGGAGCATAAGAAATATTCCTACTCTCTCCAGAATATCGCTGACTCATGGAGAAGAATTTGAGTTGGCCACTTTCTGACCATGAGTTAGCTATTCTCGGTTCAC
This sequence comes from Stegostoma tigrinum, assembly GCF_030684315.1. Classification (NCBI taxonomy): domain Eukaryota; kingdom Metazoa; phylum Chordata; class Chondrichthyes; order Orectolobiformes; family Stegostomatidae; genus Stegostoma; species Stegostoma tigrinum. The sequence goes on along the minus strand of NC_081390.1, from coordinate 27,946,765 downwards.
TCAGTCCTCCACTTTAATCCATTCACCCCCATGTGGGCAGCTGCTTAAGTAGGAGATTAGTGACAAATCAGTGAAAAGAGAGAGATAAGTGTGGGTTACCTTGGAGCGAAACTTGTTTAATCAGTAATGTTGACACCATAAACTGACTCCTTCAATGGCTGAGTGGGGTATTTGATTGGTGGTCTATTAACCTATTAGCACAATACCAGTGTAACTGGCATAAAAATAAGATTCAAAGAAAACTTGGAATAGGAGGACACTATCAAAATCCCATCCATCCATCCATCCATCCACACCTTTGGCTGAAAGGTGCTGTTAATGATACACAGTAACTTGGATATCATCTCACTAAATGTGATCCAGTTTTGTGACTCTAATGAGACTCTGGGGTGTTGCCTCCCAGGTACCAGGATCAGGTTTGCCTCAGAATGGCTGCAGGGCTTTCTGAAGGGGGAAAGGGATCAGCCAGCAGTTGTGGACCTAATCATGGTTTTAAAAATGAAATTAGATCCTGTAATGGGAATTTAAAGGGTTAGGCAGCAGATTAAAGAGGAAAATGATGACGGTTTTAATCTTCAGATTAAATCCAGTGTCGCACCCTACTGAATATAGGAATAGGATGGTAATGCATGGCTGAAGGGATGGTGTAGGAGGGAGAGTTTTAGAGTTTTTGGATCATTGGGATAGTGTCTGGGGTAGGTGGGACCTGTACAAGCTTGAACTGTGCTGGAATGTGTTTAATACCCTTACTGGAAGGTTTACTGGTGTTGTTGAGGGGTGAGTGGGGTTTAAACTAATTTGGCAGGGAGATGGGGCAGAGAGCAAATGTAAAATCAGGAGCAAGGTCCAATCTGATATAGAAGGAATGCTCAGGCAGTCCAGTAGGTAGAGAAAATTGGACACAGTAGGTGTGAGATGTCCAGAAATCTAAATTGTATCCAGTTTAAAGCAAGAAGCCTGACTGATAAGACAGATGAACATAGAGCATCGATCAGCACGTGGGAATACAATATTGTTAGAATCACTATGACATGGTTGAGAGAATGACAGGACTGGCAACTCAACATTCCATCATATAGAGGTATCAGGCAAGATAAGGAGAGGTATAGGAGAGGTGGGTACATTGCATTATTGATAAAGGAGACTATCATTGCAGTACTGAGGAGGGATGCCTTAGAAGGGTCTTTAAATGAGGCCATCATAGAGTCATAGAGGTCTACAGCATGGAAACAGGCTCATCAGGCCAACTGCACAGTTTTCACAATTTAATTGCATCCTATTTCGTCGTGTTGGCCCATATCCCCCCACACCTGTCCGATCCATGTACCTGTCTCAATGTCTCCTAAATGACAATATTTACTCGTTTCCACCACTAACTTGGTAGAGTTTATAAATAAAAGGGGTGATTACTTTGCTGCGATTATATTACAGGCCTCCCAAAAGTCAGAGGGAGACCAAGGAACAGATAGGTTGGCAAATCACAGAAAGGTGTGAGAGAAACAATTATAAAAGAAAAGATTTAGGTGGCATTTCAACTTCGCTAACTGGGATTGCCTCAGTGTGAAGGATAGTCCAACAAGAAACGGAGCTGCGTAAGATCTAATCTGAGGGAATGAAGCCAATTGCGTCATTAAGTTTCAATGGGCGAACATTTTGGGGACAGTGGCGATAACTCTAAGCTTCAAAGTCCTGAAGGAAAGCAATAAGGATAGTGCAGGAATTGTGTCTAAAGTGAGGAAAGGCTGATTTCAATATTATTAGCCAAACATTAGACTGGGAGCAGCTACTTGTATATAAATACATTTGGAAAGTGGGAACTTTTAAAAAGTAATTTTGTGAGAATTCAGGGCCCGCATGTTCCTCTAAGAGTGAAGACAAGGGCGCTAAGTCTAGGGAATGCTAGACATGAAGCGATATTGAGAGTTTGATAAAGAAAAAGAAGGAAGCATATGTCAGGCACAGAGCATTATAAACAGGGGAAGCCCTTCAAAAGTATCAAGAGTGTACAAGAATACTTAGAAAAGAAACTAGAAAGGCAAAGCGGGGCCATGAACTATCAGACAGGATTAAAGAAACCTCCCCCCACACCCCCACACCCCCACCCCCCACCACCACCAAGGTGTTTTATATGTCTATTAAGAGTAAGAGGATTATCAGGGGATGAGTAGAAGCTATTAGAGACCAAAGAGGCAAGCTAATCAGGGAACCAGAGGATGTGGATGATGTCTTCAAAAAAATATTTCACATCTACATTCACAAAGGAGAAAGATATTGTAACTCAGTATTTCAGTTGAGAAAGTTAGATTCTAAACTAAGATTAATAAAGATTAATAAACAAAGGCACATAAATCCCCAGGGCTTGATGTGATTATATGCCTGTCTGCTGTGGGAGCCTAGGGAAGAGATTGTTGGGGCCCTGGCAGAGATATTTAATACTATGCTGGGCTACAGGTGAAGTGCCAGATGACTGTAGGATACCCAACGTGGTTCCTTTGTTCAGGAAGGGCAGCAGGGGTAGGCAGGTAATTAGAGACCAGCTGGTCTGATGTCAGTGATTCAGAAATTATTAGAAAAAATTCTGAGGGACCATATTAATGGCTATTTGGGAAGACAGGGATTGATCAGAGATAGTCAGCACAGATTTGTTAGAGGAAAATCCTGCCTGACTAATTTGAGTTCTTTGTAAAGGAGACTAAATATATTGATGAGGGTAATGTAGTTGATGTGGTTTACATGGACTTCAGTAAGGCCTTTGGCAAGGTCCCTTATGGAAGGCTGGTCCAAAAGGTAACAGCCCATGGGACCCAAGGTTAAGTTGACAAACTGGATCTAAAATTGGCTTACAGGCAGGAGATAAAGGGTGACGGTGGAGGGGTTTTTTTTGTGATTGGAAAGCTATGACCAACAGTATACCAAGGGATCATTGCCCGGACCCTTGCTGTTATATGCGTTAACAACTTGGATGTGAATGTAGAAGGTAGAATTAGTAGGTTAGCAGTTGAAATGAAAGTTGGTGGTATTGTTGATAGTGAGGAGAATGGTCTCAGGTTATAGTCTGATAGTGATCAGCAGGTAAATTGGCCAAAGCAATGGCAGATGGAATTTAATCCTGTCTAATGTGAGCTGATACATTTTGGATAGGAAATATACAATGTGTGGTAGATCCCAAGGAAATACTGAGGAACACAGGGACCTTGGTGTACAAGCCCCTAGATCCCAGGTGTCAGCACAAGTAGACAGGGCAATGCTTGCCTTCTCTAGCAGGGCATAGAAGATAGGAACTAGGAAATGTTGTAATGATTTTATGCAACTTTGCTAAGGCTATGGCTGGAATACTGTGTGCAATTCGGGTCACTATCGGAAGGATGTGATTACACTGGAGACGGTGCAGAGGAGAGTCACCAGCAGGTTAATAAAATGTGAGGCTGGATGAACACAGCAGGCCAAGCAGCATCTCAGGAGCACAAAAGCTGACGTTTCGGGCCTAGACCCTTCATCAGAGAGGGGGATGGGGGGAGGGAACTGGAATAAATAGGGAGAGAGGGGGAGGCGGACCGAAGATGGAGAGTAAAGAAGATAGGTGGAGAAGGTGTGGGTGGGGAGGTAGGGAGGGGATAGGTCAGTCCAGGGAAGACGGACAGGTCAAGGAGGTGGGATGAGGTTAGTAGGTAGCTGGGGGTGCGGCTTGGGGTGGGAGGAAGGGATGGGTGAGAGGAAGAACCGGTTAGGGAGGCAGAGACAGGTTGGACTGGTTTTGGGATGCAGTGGGTGGAGGGGAAGAGCTGGGCTGGTTGTGTGGTGCAGTGGGGGAAGGGGACGAACTGGGCTGGTTTAGGGATGCAGTGGGGGAAGGGGAGATTTTGAAACTGGTGAAGTCCACATTGATACCATTGGGCTGCAGGGTTCCCAGGCGGAATATGAGTTGCTGTTCCTGCAACCTTCGGGTGGCATCATTGTGGCACTGCAGGAGGCCCATGATGGACATGTCATCTAAAGAATGGGAGGGGGAGTGGAAATGGTTTGCGACTGGGAGGTGCAGTTGTTTGTTGCGAACCGAGCGGAGGTGTTCTGCAAAGCAGTCCCCAAGCCTCCTCACCAGCAGGTTGCCTGGGATGGAAAGGCTCAGTTATGAGGAGAGACTGGGCAGGCTGGGTTTGATTTATTTGGAGCAGAGGAGGCTGAGGTGGGATCTGATTGTGGTATAGAAAATTACGAGCGGTATAGACAGAGTGGTTTGTGAGATTCTCTTCCTCATGGCAGGTGTGTCTAAAACCAGAGGGTAAAAGTTCAAGATGATGAGTAAGTGAAAATTTAGAGAAAATCTGAGGCAAACATTTTTCATCTAGAAGTGGCAAAAACATGGAGCACGCTGCCTGAGATGGTGGTGGAGGCTCACAACTTTTAAGAAGCATCTGGATGAGCACTTAAGTTGCCAGGGCATAGTAGACTACAGACCAAGTACAGATAAATGGGATTTGTGTCTCTTGATGTTTGTTGGTCTGCATAGGCATGATGGTCTGAAGGGCCCGTTTCTGTGCTGGATGAGCACTTAAGTTGCCAGGGCATAGTAGACTACAGACCAAGTACAGATAAATGGGATTTGTGTCTCTTGATGTTTGTTGGTCTGCATAGGCATGATGGGCTGAAGGGCCCGTTTCTGTGCTGGATGACTCTAAGATACTAGTACACCGTCACAGTGACTGTAGCTGCTTTCGTAGTCTCTGAGCCAGTGTATCGGAGATAGTCAGTCCATGGAGAGTACAACATCAGAGCACTCAACCCTCTCAAGCACCAACTTTTTTCTTGAGGGCTTTTTTAATATCTCTTTCTTGTAAAGGCTGTCAGCCATTTAGGTTGGAACATGCTAAAACCACTTCATTTTTTTAAATTATGCCCTTGACCTGTTCAAAACTGTACTTCTGGGCCCATGTTTGCAGGCTACATTTGAACAGACTTATTTGGGCTGTTACCATTGACACCCTTATCAATATCCAATGCCAGAGTGAAGGGGGAGTGTATAGGGTCACACATAAAACCAGTGTTCTCCTGCAGCTCCACAATTTAATTCGGAGACCTTGGCAAATCTGTGTCCCATTATAACAAAGTGTGGAGCTGGATGAACACACTCTTCGTCTAGGCTCGAAAGGTCAGCTTTTGTGCTCCTGAGATGCTGCTTGGCCTGCTGTGTTTGTCCAGCCCCACACTTTGTTACCTCAGATTCTCCAGCATCTGCAGTTCCCATTATCTCTGTGTCCCCTTCCTGACTTTCAACTCTCACACCCACAATGCAGTTTGTTGGGCCAATAACAGAAATTGCTGGAGAAACCTAGCGCATCAGGAGATCTGTGGAGAGAATGCAAAGTTAACATTTTGGTCCAGTAAGTATTTATAAGTTGATGAAGTGTCAACAAACCTGAAATATTAACTCTGCTTTCTGTCCCCAGGTGCTGCCAGATTTGTTGAGTTTTTCCAGCATTTACTGCCTTTATTTCAAAATTCCAACATCTGCAATATTTGCTTTTAAATAGACTTACTGAAATTTTGTTTGTGTGAGTGTTTGTGTGAGTGTGTGTGAGTGTATCTGTGTGATCAGTGAGTGTGCCAGAGGGACTGTGTGAGTGTGAGAGTATAAGTGTGTGTGTGAGTGGCGTGTGTGAGTGTTTGTGTGAGTGTTTGTAAGTGTGAGTGTAAGTGTATGTGTGTGTGTGTGTGTGTGTGTGTGTGAGTGATTGTGTGAGTGTGTGTGTGAGTGTCTGCGTGTTTGTGTGAGTGTGTGTGTGTGTGTGTGTGTGTATCTGTGTGATCAGTGAGTGTGCCAGAGGGACTGTGTGAGTGTGAGAGTATAAGTGTGTGTGTGACTGGAGTGTGTGAAAGAGTCTAGGCATATATGTATGTGTGAGAGCGTGTGAGACAGTCTGTGTGTGAGAGCATGTGAGACAGTCTGTGTGTGAGAGCATGTGAGACAGTCTGTGTGTGTGTGAGCGCGTGTGAGACAGTCTGTGTGAGAGCGTGTGAGACAGTCTGTGTGTGGGTGTGTGTGTGTGAGAGAGCATGTGAGACAGTCTGTGTGAGAGCGTATGTGTGTGTGTGTGTGAGAGCATGTGAGACAGTCTGTGTGTGAGAGCGTGTGAGACAGTCTGTGTGAGAGCGTGTGTGTGTGTGTGTGTGAGAGCGTGTGAGACAGTCTGTGTGTGTGTGTGTGTGTGTGTGTGTGTGTGTGTGTGTGTGTGAGCGCGTGTGAGACAGTCTGTGTGAGAGCGTGTGAGACAGTCTGTGTGTGAGTGTGTGTGTGTGAGAGAGCATGTGAGACAGTCTGTGTGAGAGCGTATGTGTGTGTGTGTGTGAGAGCATGTGAGACAGTCTGTGTGTGAGAGCGTGTGAGACAGTCTGTGTGAGAGCGTGTGTGTGTGTGTGAGAGCGTGTGAGACAGTCTGTGTGTGAGAGTGTGTGAAGGAGTATTGTGTGAGAGCGTGTGAAGGAGTATGTGTGTGAGGAGTATGTGTGTGTGTGTGTGTGTGTGTGTGTGTGAGCGTGTGAGACAGTCTGTGTGTGAGAGACAGTCAGTGTGACAGTGTGTGAGACAGTCTGTGTGTGAGTGTGTGTGTGTGAGTGTGTGAGACAGTCTATGAGTGTGTGTGAGTGTGTGTGTGTGTGAGTGTGTGAAGGAGTATGTTTGTTCAAGTATGAAAGTAAGAGACTGTGTGTATCTGAGTGTCAGAGTATGTGTGTGCGTACATGTTAGCATAGGTGTGAGTCTGTGTTTTTTGTGTATTTGTAAACTGGGACTTGGTCTAGCTCAGCTGGCTGGTCAGTTGGTTCGCAAAGCAGCATGACGGCCAGATTACCATGAAGGTCTCTCCTTCTCAACCTCTCTCTTTGCCTGATGTACAGTGACCCTTGGGTTAAGCCACCACCAGTTGCCTCTCTCTAATAAGAGAGCAGCCCTGCGGTCTGGTAAGACTATGATAACTTAATTTGTGAGTCTTACCTTACAGCATCATCAGACGTGTATATCCCTCATGCTCATTCTGCCCTCCCCAAGATCCCAGTAATCTCCAAAATGAAAATTATACATTAATATCACACCATAGTGACCTTTTTCAAGATCAATTGCTTTCAAAAGATTTTTTCGGTCTGGGAGGAGAGCTTTCTCTCAGCTGTTGAGGATTGTGAATTTTGTAAATGATTTTCACTCCATCATACATGTGCTCACAATGAGGTCATTCAGAATTCATTTGAATTGTAGATGCTAGACACGTTGTGTGCTGATTCACTAATTGTCAGCTCTTCTGTTCTTATAACCCTGTCGCCTCCAGTGTCATTCAGATATACTCATTAACATTGACTTGCCAGGCCTGAGACCCAGTGAGTGCAGCTTACAGTCACACAGTCTCTGTGGCCTGCTCTCTCTCTCTGAGTAAGGGTTTAGCCAAATTGATGCAATTTCTTTCCCTTGTCACTCAGAGATAATATCGCAGCTTGCTGTATGGAAATAATCTGGTGCTTATTGAATGCAGATCATCCTGCATCTACACTGTGACAGCATGATGTTAGCCTCGAAAGTCTTGTCATTTTAATTACAGTTTGAGTGTTAAATTACTCCCAAATCAGCCTATAGATTGCTATTTTTTAAAAAGCCATACTCTATCATAAAAGCAGTGGTGCAACAGCAAAATATATTTAATTAGAAACATCAAGCATCATTGTTCTCCTGAAGATTTGCAAATTACACAATGATTTCTAAGTAATGATATTGAAACTGTGCTGCTGCATTTGAATAGTTAAATAAACATCTGCGGAGAACGGTCATTGGATTTGATTTAGTTCTTGTGATCTTAGGGCAGCCTGCACCCCCCCCCCCCCCTTTCCCCAGTGACATGGGCGAGCTGTTAAAGGGATGCCTGGTACCTGCCACATGCTAGCTATGTTCCCAAACTGTCATTTTGGGCCACAATTCCCAGCATCGAGGCACCGACCACCATTGATCAGCTACAATGGACTGGATACATTATCTGCACTACTAACACGAGACTCCCCGAGCAGCCAATACAGTGTGGAGCTGGAGGGACGCAGCAGGTCAGGCAGCATCAGAGAAACAGGAAAGCTGACAATTTGGGTTTACACACTTCATCAGAACTGGGGAGGGGGAAGGGAGCTTGGAAATAGAGGGGGGTTTGGGGGTTGGGGTAGGTAGGTGCAATGGTGATAGGTGGAAGCAGATAGGGTTTGTTGGGACTGGTCAGTGGGATTGGTGGGGCACTTAGGTGAGAAGGGAGATGAGCAGATTGTGTCAGGTAAAGGAGGTGGGGATAAGAGGGATTGTTGGACAAGGGATGAGGCCGAGGGTGGGGAGATTTTAAAACTGCTGAATTCTACATTTAGGCCATTGGGCTGCAGGCTCCCAGGGTGGAATATGAATTGTTGCTCATACAGTTTGAGGGTGGTGTCGTGGACATTGTCACCCTGGGTGTGGGAGGGGGAGTTAAAATGGTTGGTGACTGGAAGGCGTTGAAAGCGTGCAGAGTGTAGATGCTCCACAAATCTGTCACCAAGTCTGCGCTTAGTGTCACCGATGTAGAGGAGGCCACATCGGGAGCAATGGATACAGTAGACCAAGTTGGAGGATGTACAGGGGAATCCCTGTCGGATTTGGAAAGTTTGTCTAGGGCCTTGGATAGAGGTGAGGTGGAGGTGTAGCACCTCCTGCATTTGTAGGGAAAGGTGCTAGGGCTGGTGGGGTTGGTGGGGAATGTGGAGTGGATGAGGCTGTCACCAGAGTGGTGAAGGTGCATCTTTGAAATTCGAGGACAATCTGGGATGTCTGGGAGCAGAACTCTCCATCTTGGGAGCAGATGCAGCAGAAGTGGAGGAATTGGCAGTAAGGGACTGTAATCTCACAGGAAGGTGGGTGAGAGGAGGTGTAGCCAAGGCTCCCCAATCAGCTGCTGTACTCCCAGCTGAGAAACAGCAGGCTACGCCCAGGTGGATACAGGAAGTGGTTCAGGGACCCCTCAAGGCCTCACTGGTGAAGTGCAGCATTCCCACAGGCACCTGAGAATCAATGACTCAAGACCATCTAAAATGGAGGAGCAGCATCTGGGAAGGTGTTGAGCACCTTGACACTTGCTGTTGGGAAAGTATGGAATCCAGGTGAAAACACCGAAAGGAGCGTGTTACCACAGCAGCACCCCACCGACCCCCTTCCCGTGAACGCCTTCTGCCCCAAGTGTAACAGAACCTGCGGTAGCCATATTGGTCGGTACAGCCACTAATGGACCCCCCCTTGAGAGGAGGAGAGAGTCTTCCTCGTCTGTGAGGGACCACCAGTGATGATGATGGTAGGTGGGCAGTTCAGGCTGATGGAGAAAGTAAGACTTAAAGCATTGAGAATCCTGCTCTGGTCCGATAATTCATTTGATAACGAGGGACATTGCCTTTTAGGATGAGTTGTGTAGTAAACTGGAATATTTTTAAGACGCCCGACCTAGTCATTGTGGCCCAATTGGCTAATCTTCCTCAACTGATCTCAGAATAATTTCACCTTGGTCCATGGAGCTTAGGAATCAATCTGTGACACAAAGCAGCCTCCCACTTGGTGACAAAAAGTGACACTCTGCCTCTGAGTGAAGTGGAGAAAACTTGGGCTGGTTCACATGGCATTAAATGCTGGAAGCACGGCAGAAGAGTTTGTTTGTGTAACTGCCTGATAAGTGTTTGGTGCTGGTCTCACAAGGGAGGAGGTTTACCATTCCCCAGGTTCCTCATCTAGAAAAGAGAAAGAGGAGTAAGATCGAAGGATGGAAAGATAAATCAAATTTCCTGATTTGACTTGTCACACTGAAAGAGTAATACCATCTGGTATAGAGTCCAGTGTTCCAATTGTTTGGGAGTTAACGCCACACAAGACTTCAGAGGCCTGTGTTGGGTGATCAGCCGTGATATACTGAGTGGCAGAGCAGGCCAAAGGGCGGAATGACTTACTCCTGCTCCTATTTTCTGTGTCTATATATTACAGCACTGTCAGAGGGAGCTGCTCTCCTGTTCCACCTCAGGCATAATTCCACACTTGTTGCCAGTGCATCAGGTTTAACATTACACACAGGATGCAATGTTAAACAATGACTCTTCATACCCGAGTATTGGAAGCAATACAGTTAATATTGACTCCTTGTTGATTAAATTTTTAATAAAGCCTGCATTAACTGATAATGAAAATAGTTTGTCATGAATAATTTGCATCGTGTTTGATTTAAAATTAAATTTGAAGCAATTTTAAATTACTTAATATCATTTAAAAATAGCAAACCTAATTCATGCAATTAAACCTAAATGTTTTAATGAGACTGAAAATATGATAAACGGAAAACATTTGCAGATGCTTTAATGTGTGTTGCAATGTGCTGAGTGGAATATAACATTCACAGTTAGTAACATGTTCCTACAAAGCTGTAACTTTGCTGATCAGAATCATGGAGCACTAGGCCTGGGTTATGTATTTCGACTGAAGCCTCTGATTACAACAGAATGGTGGCTTATGTTCAGTGTGTGAGCTGCGTGTATTTATGGGCAGGTTTTGGGTAGGTCCTGCATTTTTTGATCTTGATCTGTGTGTGTGTGTGTGTGTGTGTGTGTGTGTGTGTGTGTGTGTGTGTGTGTGTGTGTGTGTGCGCGCGCGCACGTGTGAGTGTGTGTGCGCGAGTGTGTGCGCGCATGTGAGTGTGTGTGTGTCTGTCAGTTTGTTAGTCTGTGTGCGTGTGCGTGTGTGTGTGAATGTGTGTGTAAACAATGATGTGGAAGTTGAGGTGCTGGTGTTTTCCTATGGTGGACCAGGTCGGAAATCACATTTGTTTGAAAACTCAAATAAACCTGTTGGACTATAACCTGGTGTCGCGTAATTTCTGATCTTGTGTAATCAACAGCATTTGTTGTCAGGAAAATACTGTTAATTCAGAATGTAGTTAAATGGCTATGAATTGCTCACATCTGAACACTGCTTCCGTCCCCTTAAGTCAGATCAAACCCCATGTGTCCTTGGAGAGTGTAGCCCATATAGTTCCTCTCTGTTGTCTGCTTTGCAACTCATTTACTCAGTACTTCCTGGTAACCACTGCATTTTGTGAAAGTTTTAGAATTCTAAATGAGTTCCTGCAGCTTTTTATGGATGTTTAATTCTGTTGCTATTTATTGTGTTCTATGGGTGTTCTCTCCCTCCCACTGTGCAGGCTGTCTCAGTAAAAGCAGATACCATTCTGAATGAGGACTCAGCTCAGCCACTGCTGAGCCAGGTGCGTGCACCAAGACTGTTCTAAAAGGGTTAGGAAAGCTTATTGCAAACAGAAATAGATCTTCTCAGATCACAATGTCACTGAAGAGAATGGTTGTGTTTGTAATCTGTACTTTGGGGTCCCTGTCCCAAGCTGCTGGTGACATGACAATAGTGGGACCATTGGCCAAACACAGGTGTCATTCTCTGTCAGTGAGTCCACAAGAGGGTGACACATTAAAAACCCTGTTCATGAAGAACTTTGAAATCCCAAGGCCTACAATAACCTGAGATAAAGCTGAATAAAGAGGGGTGGAGACACTCCCTGGTATAATCACGCTCCCCATCAGCCAACTGGTTGGTAAGAGCTATTGACAGCACAAAATGAGTCCATTTGGTCCATTGATTCCATGCCGACCATCCCAGTCGAATGATCCAGTCAGCCCCACTGCCCCACCTGCAGCTGTACAGGATTTACTTCCTTTGTGCTCCCAACAGTTTCTGATTGCGGGGGCCTGGTGATCTGAGTGTTTCATGTCCCCGGTTGGTAACAGCCCACAGAATCTCTGAAAGACTGACAGAACAAAGAATGACAGTAAATCTATTTTGGTGACATTCTTACAGAGATCGTGACTCAAAGAGAATTATGAATTGAAGGAGCTCCATGTTTCATCTTTTATGTGCACCATTGAATTTAAGATATAATTGAGAAAGAGACACATTTTAACAATAGCTGTAGATTTCATGCACTAACTCATTTCTGTGGATGGCAGGAGACATTGGTTCAGGTGGTGTGTTTACAGGAGCAGTATCATTAGTTTAACACTGACCCAGGCCAGTAACAAGGCTGTGCTGAGCCCATTAATCTCATTGTTTATGATCATCATTTACCAAGACAGAACCCAGAAGAAGACACACATAAACCTGTGTTCCTGTTGGAAATTCCTGAACTGTTACGAATGGATTCTTGCTAATTTATTTTCCTGACATTAAAATGGCTTGTGGAAATTCAAACTCAAAGTTATAGCCTGTGAACAAAGCAAAACTGCATCTCTAAAATAAAACAAAGTACACAGATGCTGTAAATCTGAAAAAAAGAAAGAGCTGAAGAAAATAAGGAGCTGGAGAAACTCAGCAGGTCTGGCAACATCTAAGGAGAGAAAGCAGAGTTAACCTTTTGAGTCCAGTGACTGTTCCTCAGCATTCTTCAGGGCTCTGAAGAAGGATCACTGGACTCGAAACATTAACTGCTTTCTCTCCACAGATGCTGCTGAGTTTCTCCAGCAATTTCTGTTTTTGAAACTGTATCACATTTAGTTCACATACTAAGGTACTATTTGCACATGTTAGCAACATGGGCTGAGCTTTTAATACTGTCCCCTGTTCTTCATATCACACCCGAGCAAGAATGTGTTGGTAGGATGCAGCCTTGATTGAGCAGAGTGTTATCCAGGTTAAGGGGCTTGAATTACAAGGACACATTTCATAATATAGATACGTGTTCCCTGAAGGAGATGAAAAGGTGATCATAGTCACCGGCTTTGGCAGGAAGAATGAGAAAACAAAGTATTACTGGAGTGTTGGATGACTGCAGAATTCCAAGGTGCAGGGGATTCAAGATACTTTAGTACATGACTCGCAAAATATTAGTACACAAGTAACCAAGCATTCAGGAAGGATAACGGGTTCCTAGCCTTTATTACGAGAGAAATTGAATATAAGGGTAAGGATTTTATGTTTCGGTTGTATAAGGGATTGGTGAGACCACATCACAAGTACTGTATGCAGTTTTTGGTGTCATTATTTAAAGAAGGATGACAGTGTTTTGGAGGTGATTCAGAGGACGGTTCCTCGACTGATCATTGGAATGAATGGATTGTTTTCTGAGGAAAGGTTGAACAGATTGGGCTTGTTTTCACAGGAGTATCGAAGAGCGAGGGGTGACATGTGAGATATGGGCATTGCTGGCTGGGCCGGTTTTCATTGCCCCTCCCTAGTTGCCCCTTGAGAAGGTGGGAGTGAGCTGCCTTCTCCCACTGCTGCAGTCCATGTGCTGTGGGTTGACCCACAATCCCTTTAGGGAGGGAATTCCAGAATTTTGATTCAGCCAAAATGTAGGAACAGCAATGTATTTCCAAGCCAGGATGGTGAGTGGCTTGGAGGGGAACTTGCAGGGGGTTGTATTCCCAATATATCTGTTGGCCTTTTCCTTCTGAATGGAAGTGGTCATGGGTTTGGAAGGTGCTGACTGAAAATCATTGGTGAAATTCTGCAGTGTGTCTTGTAGATAGTATGCATTGCTGTTACTGAGTATCGGTGGTACAAATCAAACAGTTTGCTTTGTCCTGGATAGTCGCAAGATTCTTGGGTGTTGTTGGAGCTGCTCCCATCCAGGTAAGTGGGGATTATTCCATCACACGCCTGACTTGTGCCTTGTAGATCGTGGACAGGCTTTGGGGAGTCCGGAAGTGAGTTACCTGCCACAATATTCCTAGCGTCTAACCAGCTCTTGTAGCCACCATATTTATATGACTGGTCCAATCAAGTTTCTAAACAGTGATCACCACCAGGATGTTGACAGTGGGGTGTCCAGTGATGGTGACACCATTGAATGTCAAGGGGCAATGGTTAGATTGTCTCTTACTGGGGAGGGTTGTTGTGTGGCACAAATATTACTCCACACTTGACAGCCCCAGCCTGCATATTGTCCAGTTTTTTCTGCATTTGAACATGGACTGCTTCAGTATCTAATGGAAAAACAAATGGTGTTGAACATTGTGTAATCCTTGGTAAATATCCCCACTTCTGACTTTATGATGGAGGGAAGGTCATTGATGAAGCAGCTAAACATGGTTGGGCCTAGGACACTACCCTGATGAACTCCTGCAAAGATCCTCTGCCTGGAGCCGAGATGACTGACCTCAACTAACTGCAACCATCTTCTGATGTGTCAGGTCTGACTCCAACCAGAGCAGAATTTGTCCCCTAATACCCATTGATTCCAGCTTTGTTAGGGCTCCTTGATGCCACACTCGGTCGAATGCAGCCTTGATGTCAAGGGCTGTCACTCTCACCTCACCCTCTGGAATTCGGCACTTTTGTCCATGTTTGAACCAAGGCTGTAATGAGGCCAGGAGCTGAATGGCCCTGGCAGAACCCAAACTGGGCACCACTGAGCAGGTTATTGCTGAGCAGGTGCTGCTTGATAGCGCTGTTACTGACACCTTCCATCACTTTACTGATGATTCAGAGGAGCCGGATGGGGCAGTAATTGGCTGGGATGGATTTGTTTTGCTTTTTTATGTACAAGACATACTGGGAAATTTTCCACATTGTTGGGTAGATCCCAGTGTTGTAACTGCACTGGAACAGCTTGGCTAGGGGAACAGCAAGTTCTGGAGCACAAGTCTTCAGTGCTGTTGCCGGAATGTGGTCAGGACCTGTAGCTTTTGCAGTATCCAGTGTGTCCAACCATTTCTTGACGTCACATGGAGTGAATTGAATTCGCTGAAGACTGGTTTCTGTAATGCTGGGGACCACTGGAGGACACAGGTGGATCATCCACTCAGCACTTCTGGCTGAAGATTGCAGTGAAAGCTTCAGCCTTATCTTTTGCTCTGATGTTATGGGCTCTTCCATCATTGAGGATGGGAATATCTGTGGAGCCTCCTCCTCCAGTGAGTTGATTCATTGTCCCCCACCATTCACCACTGGATGTGGCAGGACAGCGGAGCTTAGATCTGATCTGATGTTTGTGGCAACACTTAGCTCTGTCTATCACTTGTTGTTTGGTAACTTCACTATGCTGACACCTTATTTTTAGGTGTGCTTGGTGCAGCTTGACGAGTAGTACTGCTGCCGAGCCACTCTTGGTGATGGACATTGAAATCCCCCACCCAGAGTACATTTTGTGCCTTTGCCATTCTCAGTGCTTCCTCTAAGTGTTGTTCAACATTGACAAGTACAGATTCATCAGCCGAGGGAGGACAGTACAGAGTAATCAATAGGGGGGGTTTCCTTGTCCATGTTTAATCTGGTGCCATGAGACTTCATGGGGTCTGGGGTCAATGTTGAGGACTCCCAGGGCAACCCCCTCCTGACTGTATACCACAGTGCCAACAGCACTGTCCTGCTGGTGAGACAGGGATGGTGATGGTGGTGTTTGAGACATTGTAAGGTATGATTCTGTGAATATGAGTATGTGATTAGTCTGTGAGACAGCTCTCCCCATTTTGGCACTAGCCCCGAGATGTTAGTGAGGGGGGCTTTGCAGGGTCGACAGGGCTGTTTCTGCCATTGTCTTTTTCAGTGCCTAGGTCAATGCTAGGTGATTCGTCCGGTTTTATTTCTTTGAGACTTTGTAGCAATTGCTACAACTGAATGGTTTGCTAGGCCATTTCAGAGGGCGATTGTGAGTCAACCACATTGCTGTGGGTCTGGAGTCACATGTAGGCCAGAATAGGTGAGGATGGCAGATTTCCTTCCCTGAAAAACACCAGTGAGCCAGACGGGTTTTCGTGACAATTGACAGTGATTGCATGGTCATCAGTAGATGCTTAATTCTGATGATTTTATTGAATTCAGATTCTACCATCTTCTACCATCCTGTGACAGGATTCAAACCCAGGTCCCCAGACCTTTAGCTGAGTTGCTGGCAGCAGGCTCAGCCCAGCAGTAAGGCCACCAGGCCATTGAAGTTTATAAGGCCCTGAATGGTGTTGACAAGGACATGGAGAGGATGCTTCCTGCTGGGGGTGAGTCCAGACCTGAGGGGGGTGGATGGTGGGAGGGACACTGTTTTAAAATGATGGAGCACCCTTTCAGGGCTGACGTGAGGAGAAACCTTCTCTCTGAGGCTGGAATTCTCAGCCTCAGCAGGCAGTGGAGATGGGAATGTGGAATATTTTGAAGACAGAGGCGGGTGGATTCTTGTTAGATTGGCAGGTAGTAACGAGTGAGGTACCAGAGGGATCGGTGCTGGGACCCCAGCTATTCACAATAATGTATTAATGATTCAGATGAGGGAGTAAAATGCAGCATCTCCAGATGATACCAAGTTGGGTGGGAGGGTGAGCTGTGATGAGAATCCAGAGATTCTTCAGCCTGGTCGGGACAGTCTAGGTGATTGGGCAAATCAATGGCAGATGCAGAATAATTTGGATAAATGTGAGGGTATTCACTTCAGAAGCAAAAACAAGGGACAGATTACTTCCTGAGTGGCTATAAATTGGGAGACGGGAGTGTGCAGTGGGACCTGGGTGTCCTTGTGCACCAGCCACTGAAGGTAAGCATGCAGGTGCAGCAGGCGGTAAAGAAGGCAAATGGTATGTTGGCCTTCATTGCGAGAGTACAGGAGCAGAGATGTGTTGTTGCAGTTATACGGGGCCTTGTGAGACCACACACCTAGAGAATTGTTTGCTGTTTTAGTCTCCTTTTCTGAGGAAGGATGCTCTTGCTTTCGGAGGAGTGCAGCAAAGGTTTACCAGGCTGATTCGGGAATGGCAGGTCTGACGTATGAGGAGAAATTGACTAGGTTAGGATTGTTTTCACTGGAGTTCAGACGAATGAGGGGGAATCTCATAGAGACTTATAAAATTCTAACAGGACTGGACAGTGTAGATGCAGGGAGAATGTTCCCAATGGTGGGTGTCCAGAACCAGGGGTCACAGTCTGAGGATTCAGGGTAGACCATTTAGGATGGAGATGAGGAGACATTTCTTCACCCAAAGTGTAGTGAGCCTGTGGCATTCATCACCACAGGAAGTAGTTAATGGCTAAACAGCGAATGTATTCAGGAGGCAACTAGATATAGCACTTGGGGTGAATGGGATCAAAGGTTATGGAGAGAAAGCAGGATTAGGCTATTGCGTTGGATGATCAACCATGATTGTGATGAATGGTGGAGTAGGCTCGAAGGGCCGAATGGCCAACTCCTGCTCCTATCTTCAACATTTCTGTGTTTCTATGGGGAATTCATGGTTATCGGTGATAGAATGGAATGACAAATTCAAAACTGAGACAAATCAGCCACGATCTTATCGAATGGGAGAGGCAGGCTCGAGGAGCGGGGGGGGGGGGTGGCGAATGGCCAATGACTGGTTCCATTTTTTATATTCATAAGATCAGATTCAGGTGTCTCACATGATAAAATGATTTGCCGGGCACCACTCAGAGAGAGCATTTCTACTCATTAAGAAGTCAAGTCCAAGGAAATGTGATCTAAATATTAAAGTTAGGCTAATAAGGCTGAAAACCAGGAACAACTTTTCCACAAACAAGGTAGTGTCACTGTGGAATTCTCTGTTCACAAAGATGCCAGGTGCATGTCTCATTTAAAACGTTTAGGACTGAGATTATTAAATGCTTCTTCTGTCAGGTCATAGAGTGAAAGCAGGAATTGAGCTGGGGTGAATGACAAAGTTAAGGTGAAACAGTCTATTACACTTCCTACCGTAATGTAGTTTAAACAAGTTAATAACTTTGCTAAAGTGGGACAAGAAAATTTGTGTGTTGCTTTGAGCATCTAATCTGCACACAAAGGTGGATATTCAATCACAGGACTCTGGGGAAAGCAGATTCAGAGTTTTCCCAGACAAGAAGAGACACTGAGTTCAGGAATTGATAACTTAATGAAGAACTGGAGGAGCACAGCTGGCCAGGCAGCATCAGAGGAGCAGGAAAGTTGACGTTTTGGGTCAACATCAGAAAATTTTCTGAAGAAGGGTCTTGACCTTAAATGTTAGCTTTCCTGCTCCTCTGATGCTGCCTGGCCGGCTATGTTCATCCAGCTCCACACTGAGTTATCTCTGACTCCAGCATCGGCAGCCCTTACTATCTCGGCTGAGTTCAGTAATGTGCTTTCGTACTTCATTAATCCACAAAACACTGGCACATTTTCATAACAGTTGTTGTGAATAATTCAGGTCTTCTCATATGCCCATGGTGTCAATTGTTAAAGCTGAGATTAGGGTCTCGTCAAATGGAGAGTTATCTCCCCTGCTCCCCGAAGTGACAAGGACCAGGGTATTTCGTGTTTACCTTCTCATCCAATGGCACTCTCGCAGCCCCAGCTCCTGGCCAGTGATTTACTTGTTTTATGGAACCTTCCCATTGTTAATCTGGTTGGAAAGCTGCAGGTACTGGTTAGTCCAATAAGGAGCACTCTCCTGTGATATGACAACTGGTTGGACAGTGCCTGGATAGGTGACAAGGTGTATTGGAATTCCCAGGTGGTACAAAGCTGTGAAGACGTGTCAGAGATTCTTGAACAGAGTCTTGGGGAAATGATGTTCTGAATGCTCAGCCAAGCTCACGTTGCCTCTCTCGAGTTGTTTTGTTCATTTTGATCCCTGTAAGATCCCATTGTCTGGATGACAGAATGTCGTGACTCAGTTTCTGATGAATTGTCTGACGTAAATGATTTTTGTGGCAAATTGCAGTTTATGTTTAGAAAGTGTGGGAGGTGTGAATATGAAACTGAGTGTGGGGGTATCGTGCTAGCAATGATGCCATAATAAAAACGATTGACTCATGGGAGATGTTATTAATGCCTCACGCTTTGATTCTCTGTGGCTTCAATGCTATAGATCCTGCACTGTCCAGTTTCAATCTGAAAGGAATTGCAGAGTTTTTGGAATGTGAGGTTACTCCATCGACATGAAGAATTGTTTCACTATGAGCTGAATCTCACATTACTTTGGCTAGGTCTGAGTTGCATCAGGTCTTTTTGGACGGATTCTCATTCTGAGGCCTACTGAGTTCCCTCATTATATTTCATCAGACTCACCTCATTACTCACCATCCCACTCCTGGTATCTGTCCTATCCAATTCCAGGCCCATTTGACTACACGCCATATTCCCAGAAGAACTCACCATTCACGGAATATCCTGGAATTCACGCAAACCCTCATGTCTGTGCCATCACTAAAATCCTGTGGGACACTGGGGTAATCACTGTCAGTCCAGAACTGCCCTGACATTTGCCCCAAACACACAGACAGGGCTAAGTCAGTGATAATAAAATGTGAGGCTGGATGAACGCAGCAGGCCAAGCAGCATCTCAGGAGCACAAAAGCTGATGTTTCGGGCCTAGACCCTTCATCAGAGAGGGGGATGGGGTGAGGGTTCTGGAATAAATAGGGAGAGAGGGGGAGGCAGACCGAAGATGGAGAGTAAAGAAGATAGGTGGAGAGAGTATAGGTGGGGAGGTAGGGAGGGGATAGGTCAGTCCAGGGAAGACGGACAGGTCAAGGAGGTGGGATGAGGTTAGTAGGTAGACGGGGGTGCGGCTTGGGGTGGGAGGAAGGGATAGGTGAGAGGAAGAACAGGTTAGGGAGGCAGAGACAGGTTGGACTGTTTTGGGATGCAGTGGGTGGAGGGGAAGAGCTGGGCTGGTTGTGTGCCTGCTAAGTCAGTGCCTGCTTTCTGGGCAGGGACCAAGAGTTCCTGTTGGACAGGGTGGTACAGCAGTGGGAACCCGTCTTCCCCCCAGACTAGCAGTGGACACCACAACACCTGGCCCTGCCCAGCCTGCTCCAAGGTTCCACCCCAACCCCCTTCCCAGGTCAGTGCAGTCTCAGCCCTCTGGAGCAATGCCCAGTACTGTACGAAGGAGGTCAGTGACATTTTCCACTTCGCCAGGGTAAGCGTCACCAGCTTCTCCCCAATAGCTCACCCTCACTCTGTCTCTGCTACTCCTCCCACCAAGGCTCCTGCTCTCTGACCCTCACTATACAATGGCCTAATGGTGCTACCACTAGACTATTAATCCAGTAAACCCAGACAATGTTCTGGACACCTGGGTTCAAACACTGCTGAGGCAGATGGTGGAATTTTAATTCAGTAAATATCTGGAATTATATCTAATTCTCAGGAAAAACTCACTTTGGTTGTCGTGATTTAGATATTGATGAATAGTGAAGGCTGTTTGGATAACGTGAACTTTCTGCTGTACAGGCATAGCAATTTTTTTTTCTTTTTTTTGTGAGTTTGACCTCCCAATGACACAATACTACCATGAGGATTGATTGAATAAGCATACCCTTTTTTCTGACTCTGTCTCAAACACACAGCTCCCCCTCCTACTAAACTTTGCGAGATCATTTTGACATGAGCTGGTCAAAGCTCTGGGAATCAGCTTTGGAGCAACTAGGTACAGTTTCAGAAAATCACACAGAGGGATCATGACAGAAAATCACACACAACTGAAGCAGACTTACTCTTCCAAAACAGTTAGGCCATAAAAAAAAGCCTCAAAATTGAGCAAATCATAAAGTATTGTGATTGAATCACTTAATACAAGAAAATTATTTTGAAATGACTGTTTATTTCCAATGTTTAATATTTTTAATATTTTTTAACAATGGGACTCACTGCCAGAAGGAGCAAATGGGGCAGATGTAAAGATAGGTTCAAGTGGATGTTGGTCACTGATATATTCAGGAAAGGAATAGACAGATACTCTGGAGGGCTTCAATGAGAGGAGCGGGAGGTGTATGGTGGATGATAAGCATCAGGGAAAGAGATTCAGCGCAGTGGCCTTTTTTTTACAGTGAGCAGCAGATGTGACTAACTCTCTTGAGATACCAGATGTTGTATCTTTTTGAAATCCAGGAACGAGGAATACATGTTCAGGCAGAGGGAATGTGCAGTTCTATTGTCCATCATCATGTCCTCACTTGCCTGAATGTGCTTTACAACCCAATGAATTAGTTTTGACATGCAGTGATGTGGTAACAGTTGGAGCATCAAAGCTATGTACGGCAAGATTTCACAGTGTATAGACACACAGCAGATCTTCAATATTAGGTGCTATTTGCTGACATGCAGAAGAGTAAAGACCAGTACAATTGAACCAGTGACATCCACTTGCTCTATGTGACAATGTTTTATTCCAATGATAATCTGAAACACCCTTGACAGTGCAGTATTGCTTCAGTACCAACCCTCCGACAGTGCAGCACTCCCTCAGTACTGACTCTCTGATAGTGCGGTATCCCCTCAGTACTGATTCTCTAACAGTGAAACACTCTCTCAGTACTGAACTTTTGATGTAGACTCTCATTAGCTGCCTGCCAGATCCCTGCAATATTCCTTTTACTGCTGGATTGTAAGCAATGTGTCGTTCTTCCTCTGACATCCCTTCTTCCTTTTCAGTTTCATGTCCAAAGGCAGCTCTGACCCACAGTGCTATGATCCTCACTATGGGTCTTTTCTAATCACATTCCTGCTGTCGGTTTATTTTGTACCTAAACACTGAGGGAGCACATCCTGCACACACTTGGTGCTGTGACAGTGGAAGTGTCTTCAGTGTGTCTCCTTAGTAACTGTGCATTCTATTAAGCCAGCTTTTCACAGTGTACAGGACTTGGCTGCTCACATTGGATCCTATTTTAGATTGTAGTTTATGAAGAAGAGTTCTATTTATGGTAAAGCATTGCAACTCATTAAATAAAGCAATAAGCTGTTTCCAAATTGTTACTCCAGTAGTGAATACAAGATGCCTGTGCATAATCACAGATTGTTTTTTATGTCCAGCTACCTATTAAAAATTTAATGAGAACTGATGCTTTACAAATTTTTTGAAAAGAAAATCACCAGCCAACGTGTGTCTTTGAACCCATGATCCAGGCGTTATACCTGCATTTGTATAGCCACTGGCTGAACGAGCAAGTCCACAAATAGATTTGGGTTTATTTCCTTTCTTGGGAGCTGGGAAGTCATGTTGCAGCTGTACTGGAAATTTATTGAGGCCACTGTGTTCAGCTCAGATCACCCTTCTATAGGAAGGAAGCTGTGAAACTTGCAAGCATTCAGAAAAGATTCGCGAGCACGTTGCTCGGGTTTGGAGGGTTTGAGCTGCAGGGAGAGGCTGATTAGGCTGGAGCTAATTTCTCTGGAGCATCAAACACTGAAGGGTGACCTTTATAGAGGTTTCTGAAATCATGAGGGGATTTGATAGTGTGAATAGCCAAGGTCTTTTTCCTAGGATGGGGGAGTTCAAAACGAGAAGGCATAGGTTTAGGGTGCAAAGAGAAAAATATAAAAGGAACCTTAAGGTGAGAGGGGAAAATTTTAAAAGGGACCTAAGAGGCAACATTTTCACGGAGAGGGCGGCACGTGTATGGACTGAGCTACCCGAAGAAATGGTGGAAGCTGGTACAATTACAACATTTAAAAGACATCTGGATGAGTATTTGAATAAGGAGGGTTTATAGGTCAAATGCTGGTAAATGATTCTGATGTCTGGTTAGTGTGATCAAGTTGGATCCAAGGATCTATTCCCGTGCTGTCTGACTCTATAAAACTCTGGAACAATATGTAAATCTAGCTCTCCAACTCCTCCACATTACCACGAACTGGGTTTAAAACCCAAGCCGTTTTGCAGAGAATTAGCCCAAGAATAATTCTATAGCTGCTTGCAGTCACAGG
This sequence comes from Stegostoma tigrinum, assembly GCF_030684315.1. Taxonomy (NCBI): domain Eukaryota; kingdom Metazoa; phylum Chordata; class Chondrichthyes; order Orectolobiformes; family Stegostomatidae; genus Stegostoma; species Stegostoma tigrinum. Next base: position 27,924,071 of record NC_081390.1, on the reverse strand, counting down.
GCAGTCTAAGAGCTTAGGCACGGTTGTTCTTGATGTCTTCTTGGAACATTCGCTCATAAACAATCCAGCAAAATAATTATATAATATTTTTGCCATTTTGCTAACAATACCCATGAATTTATTAAATGTATTGATTAGTAGCCTTATCCTTATTCTGATTTTCTGTAATTTTTGTCAACCTTATTACTCCTTTCTGTTCCTTCATTCCATTTTTGTCACGCCTGTTTGCTTGCCTTTGTTATAACACTTTTCTTACCTTTTTTTTGTTTTACCATCTTCTCCTTTGTTCTCTTTGTATATATTGTTCCTTTTTCTTTCATTTCAATTTGGTCTTTTTGTAATCCATTAATGGTGTGTTGCCATTGCCAGATTGTACTTCAATGGGATGTGTTTTTCCTGGACTTTGTCAATCACCATTGTAGATGTTTCGCCGTACTGTTTTGTTTCTGTTTACTTCTCCTCGGTTTATTTCATTCAATTAAAGTTAGCTTTCTAAAAAAAAATCATTACTTTGGCCTTTGTCATTTTTACCAATCATAATCTTAAATCTTATGTTATGATCATTATGCCTAGGTGTTCCCCTCTGTTTGATTTTCTTTATGTTTTGTGGTCCCTTTCCTGTTTCTGGATCCAGTTGTGTCCCCTCTTTCCTGGAGCCGTTTACATACACGGAAAGAAAATGCTCCTGCATTCACTGTAAATCTTCTATTTCCTTCTTTTGTTTCACTGGGTAATCTTTCCAGTTTACTTCAACACAGTGGAAAATATAACCCGACCACAATTCTACACCCTTTATTCATTTCACATATTTACCTACGTACAACATCCTCATTTTGTTTCCATTGTAAGTTGTGTTATTCATATTGACTTGACTGATGCCTCTTTATTTTTGATTCAAGCTACAAGAATTCTGTTTATAACCTTCTACTGCCAATATAGTTATTCGTATGACTACCCCATCACTATCAACCTTCACAATCTTTTCAGATCATGTTCTGAACACAGAGTTTCTGAAGAAGGGTCACTGGACCTGAAACATTATCTCTGTTTCTCTCTCCACAGATGCTGCCAGACCCACTGAGTTTCTCCAGAAATTTGGGGAGGTTCCAATTTGGATTTCCAGCATCCATAGTTCTTTTATTTTTTTTGTTCACTGTTTGGGCTTTTCATCTTAAATGCTATACTCTTGATGAAAGTTGATGGGTTCGAAAAACTAACTATTTCTCACTTGATGTTCTAAAAAAACCCAAAAACATTCAATGAATTCCTTATCTAGGCTACCTTTGCTCATCTGAGTTTTCCTTTGAACTGTATTTGAAAATACTCTAGAATTATCATCCTTTCTCCAAGGTACCTGTAATTTCACACCTTTATACTCTGACCCACTATGTGATTACTGTGTGCATCTTCCCCACAATTTAACACAAAGTAAACATGACATACGTATTCTCCCTGTGGTACTTCCACTTTAAGTTAATGTTAGGGATGCTGTAGTGGGAATGTAATGATGTGTGGGGTGAGTGGGAACTTCCTCTTTGGTCACTACTTACCAGTGTGCTCTCAATATCTAGATAATTGCACATGTTTAAAATAGGTACTTGAGAAATGTTCTGTGACTGTTATCACAACAGTGTGCTAACAAAATTGCTTTCTCAGAACATGTGCCAATGTCCTTGCAATTCTCTTTGCAATCCATCCAATATAGTGCTGTCTGAGGATCTTTGGTGAATTTCTGCAGTGCATCTTGTAGGTAGTACACACTGCTTCTACTGAGAGTCACTGGTAGAGGAAGTGAATGCTTGTGGATGTGGGGCCAATCAAGTGGGCTGTTTTGTCCTGGGTGGTATCAAGCTTCTTGAGTGTTGTTGGAGCTGCATCCATCCAGGAAAGTGGAGACCATTCCATCACATTCCTGACTTGTGCCTTTTGGATGGTGAACAGGCTTTAGGCAGTGAGGATTCCCGGCATCTGACCTGTTGTTGCAGCCACAGTATTCATGTCGCTGGTCCAGCTCAGTTTCTAGTCAACAGTTATCCTCCTAGAGTCATAGTGTTGTACAGGATGGAAACAGATCCTTCGGCCCAACTCATCCATACTGACCAGATATTTCAAATTAATCTAGTCCCATTTGCCAGCATTTGGCCCATATTCCTCCAAAACCTTTCCATTCACATAGCCATCCAGATGCCTTTTAAATGTTACAATGCTACCAGCCTCCACCACTTCCTCTGGGAGTTCATTCCATACATGCACCACCCTCTGTGTGAGAAAAGTTGCACCTTGGACCCCCCTCCCAATGCGCTCTACCCTGGGGAAAAGACCTTGACTATTTAACCCTATCCATGCCCCTCATGATTTTATAAACCTCTGTAAGGTTACCTCTCAGCCTCCGATGCTGAAGGGAAAATAACTCCAGTATCTTGATGATGATAATGGAGGATTCAATGATGCCATTGAAAGTCAGCACTGAGTGATTGGACTCCATCTTATTCCTCTAATGTTGACTCCTTCGATGATTAAAAATCTGTCTGTTCAAGTTTGGGATATATTCAATGTTGCAGTCTCCTCTCGTCTCTGGGGAGGGGAATTCTGAGCACTAACTTTGTGAGAGTAGAGATTCTTCATGATATTCCTCAATAATGTGAAATATTTAACATGTGCCAGTAGTTCTTGATTCTACAACCAGAGGAAACTTCTTCGCAGCATCCACCCTGTGAAACCCCCTCAGAAAAGTCCTTGCTTCAGTAAGATCACCCTCATTCTTTTAAATTCCAATTTAACTGAGATGAACAAACTGTTTCCATTTAACCATGGTGGAGGATGAATTGTATTTCACTGTAAATCTTCTTGTTTGTGTTATCAATGCAAAGGAAACAGTGTTTCTGTGTAACCTGAGTAGACACAATTTCTTATTTAGATTTCATCTGTAGCATCTAAACTTGGTTTAAAATTAGCTGTTCTGGCTGTTACTCAATTTGGTTACCTTGACTTCTAATAGCAAATGTGATGTGGGCATCTAGCAGCAGTGAGGTGAAAGAGTCATTTCAATCATAGCTCAGGACATCAGGAGAACCATTTCCTCTTCGGTACACAGAGATAGTAAGAACTGCTGATGCTGGAGCCAGAGATAACACAGTGTGGAGTTGGACGATCACAGCAGGCCACACAGCATCAGCTGTTTCGGGTCGGGACCCTTTTTCAGAAACTGAGATCCTTCTTAAAAAAAGCTTTCCTGTTCCTCTGATGCTGCCTGGCTTGCTGTGTTCATCCAGCCCCACACTGTATTGTCATGGATGCTGTATACAATAGGTTTCCCTTCACAGAGAGAACATTCAAGTACAGGCGGAGGAATGTCTTGCTGCACTTGTCCAGGACCTTGATAAGACCACACCTTCAATGTTGTGTGCAGTTTTGGTCTCCTTATCTGAGCAAAGATGTTCTGGAAGTGGGGGGGAAGTGTGACAAAGTTTTATAGCAGGACTGATGTATGAAGACAGACTGTATTCCCTGGATTTTCAAACAATGTTGGGGGAATCCCACAGAAACCTATAAAATTCTAATGGGATTGGACAGCTTAAACACAGGAAGAATGCTCCCAATGTTCAGGGAGTCCAGAAGAAGAATACGCAGGCGAAGGATACAGAGTAGTCCATTTAAGACTGAGATGAGGAGAAATGTCCTCATAGTGGGGAGCCTGTGGAATTCTTTGCACAAAAATGGATTCAAGCCAAAACTGTTTACAAGAAGAAGTTAGAAGGAGTTATAGTCCTTAAGGCTAAAGGGATCAAAGGATATAGAGTGAAAGGAGGAACAGGGAACTGAGTTGGATGGTCAGCCATGCTCATGCTAAATATTGGAGCAGACTTGAAGGGCTGAATGGCCTACTCCTGCTTCTGTTTTCTTTGTTTCTATGAACAGAAGCCACAGGAACAGATGGGGCTTAGATTTCACAAGTTATCTGAAGAACAATACAGTCGACGATTTGTTAGCGCTGACTTTGAGCATTAATCTCAATCTACACTAACCTGAAATCCTCATGTGCTGTGTCTCAGTGATGCACGTTCCAGTAACTGGACCAATGAAAATGTTTTCAGCATTGCACACACTAACAGTGCAAGGTACAACAGAAATAAAAGCCCAGGCTACGTTCCAGGAGTTGGCAACTATCAAACTACTACAAATAAGAAAAGAGAAAAAGCAGAAATAAATTGCTGTCAGTATTTGATACATGAGCTCTGATGCTTCATTTCACAGTTATGAAAATATTTCCCCTGTTTCTTTCAGCAAAAGTGATTTAAACTTTGATTCCAGAGTGAATGATGGAGGGGGAGGAAGTTCTGGTTCATCATCTGAAGCTGCCCCTTATCCCTGCCCATCATTGCTGGTCTTTTGTGGCAGGACGTCTGCATCCATAAGAGTATTACAAAATATAACACATAGGTGACAAATTGAAAAGAAGGCAGGAGCTGTGAGATGTAGCTCACTGTCTTACCAGGAAGGCGTCAGCCTGTGAACCACATGATTCGTGTTCCCCACAAGGAGTTGGTGAGGTATTCAAATGCAAATTCAAATCAGCCTCATCGCTTGATGTTCGTAATGTTTCAAGCTGGGCGGGATAAATAATGGTGCTTAAGTTTATGGCTATCCCTGATCTCCCGCGTTAACTTTAGCAGAGGATAAAGAGTTAGAAATGTTGGATATTGACAAGTGGCTGCTTACACGAACCAGCTGACAGGGTTCTGGAGAATCCCCGTAGTTTTAACAGCCAGGTGTATTATTTAGATCACCCTTCACTGGGCCATTTACCCAGTTGTGTGGCTTACTGAGAGTCAGTCAGCCAAAGGTAAAACAGATACCATTGTGCTCATTTCAACATTTCTCAATCAGCATTTACCAGCAGGGTTCCAGGAATGAGAAATTTCAAGATGAACATAGAACATTACAGCACAGTACAGGCCATTCGGCCCTCGATGTTGTGCTGACCTGTCACACCAATCTGAAGCCCATCTAACCTACACTATTCCATGTACGTCCATATGCTTGTCCAATGATGACTTAAATGTACCCAAAGTTGGCGAATCTACTACTGTTGCAGGCAAAGCGTTCCATTCCCTTACTACTCTCTGAGTAAAGAAACTACCTCTGACATCTGTCCTATATCTTTCACCCCTCAATTTAAAGCTATGCCCCCTCGTGCTCGCCATCACCATCCTAGGAAAAAGGCTCTCCCTATTCACCCTATCTAACCCTCTGATTATTTTATATGTTATTTTATATGGATAGATTGAAGAAGTTTGGACTGTTCTCCCTGGTGAGAAAGAAAGGTGGGAGGAGATTTGATCAAAGTTTTCAAAATCATGAGCGGTCTGGACAGAGAGAATGAAACTGTTCCCATTTACAAAAATTACATAAACAAAAGGACATAGATTTAAAGTGATGAGTTAAAGAAGCAGGGGTGATAAGACCAAGATACAGGAGCAGAATTAGACCTTTCGGTTCATTGAGTCTGCTCCACCATTCAATCATGGCTGTTATGTTTCTCAACCCCATTCTCCTGCCTTCTCTCTGTAACTCTTGGTTCCCTTACTAATCAAGACCCTACCTATCTTTGTCTTAAATACACTCAGTGACTTGGCCTCCACAACCCTCTGCAGCAATGTGTTCCCCAGATTCACCCCCCTCTAGCTGAAGAAATTCTTCCTCATCTCAGTTAACTCTGAGGCCGTGCCCTCAGCTCCCAGTCTTTCCCATGAGTGTAAAAATCTTCTCCATGTCCGCTCTATCCAGGCCCCTCAGTATTCTGTAAGTTTCAATTAGAACCGCCTCATCTCCCAGGGCAGAAATGGCTAGCACGAGGGGTCATAGTTTTAAGCTGGTTGGTGGAAAGTATAGAGAGGATGTCAGAGGCAGGTTCTTTACGCAGAGAGTTGTGAGAGCATGGAATGCGTTGCCAGCAGCAGTTGTGGAAGCAAGGTCATTGGGGTCATTTAAGAGACTGCTGGACATGCATATGGTCACAGAAATTTGAGGGTGCATCCATGAGGATCAATGGTCGGCACAACATTGTGGGCTGAAGGGCCTGTTCTGTGCTGTACTGTTCTATGTTCTATGTTCTATCTTTCTAAACTCTATCGTGTATACGCCCAGGCTCCGTAGCAGCTCCTCATTTGACAAACTCTTCATCCTTGGGAGCATTCTTGTAAACCTCCTTTGGGCCCCCTCCAGCATCGGCACATCCATCCTTGGATACAAGGCCCAAAACTACTCACAATATTCCAAATGCGGTCTGACCAGACGTTTATTCAGCCTCAGCAGAACATCTCCACTCTTGTATTCTAGCCTTCTTGAAAAGGATGCCTGCACTGCATTCACCTTCCGAACTGCCATGGTAACCTGCATGTTAACCTTAAGAGAATCCTGAACTAGGCTGCCTCAGTCCCTTGTGCTTCAGATTTCTGAAGCCTTTCCCCATTTCAAAAATAACAACTGTACTCCATCCCACTCCTGACTATTGACAGCCTGAATTATGTAATTTACCAGGCAATGTGGAGAAGTCTCTGTCACACATTGATAGGGCTAGGGTGTGGAAGTCAAGGCCTAGAAATATGGCGATACATGTTCAATTGAGGCATGAAATGTGGATTTGAATAATATTAGTGTGCAAGGGCATTGGGGATAAAGCGCTGGGTAATGATGCTCATTGGAAAAGCCAGTGCAAGCATGATAGACCTCCTTCTATGCTGTGCACTTCTGTGATTGATTGTGTGCTGGGGTGAACAGGATCTTGCTGTGGTATTACTGTTACCATCTCCAGGAGCTTTCAATCCACAGACCACTAGGAACAGTGGCTCCTCAGTGCGCAATATGCATTGAACACATGAATCTCTTCTTCACAAACCAATAGACAGGGGACACAAGGGAAATCTTGGATGAAGAGAATCCTTTGGGCTGCTTGATTATCTCGCTAGGAAACTGTGTGAGTGATTTCCCAGGACAGCTTTCGTATCCAACTGAATGGGGAGATGGATCAGCAGTTTAAATCCTTTATGGATAACACCCTTGACCATACAACATTTCCTCAGTACACTTATTGCTGCATCAACCGAGGTTAGGTGTTCAAATCCAAGAATAAAGTTCAAACTGCAATTTTCCAAACCAAAGATTTAGTTTTAGAATTTAGCGAAATTAACAATGTGCAATCAAACCTACCCCTTCACCATTGTTAGCAGTGACTGTCATTGCGATTGTTACACAAACACTTAAATTAATCTATGGTTTGTACAAGGTTTGAATTTAAGAATAGGTCTCAATTACATCAAGTTATAATATCTATATATAGTACATACAATGTCGGCAGGATAAGTGGCTGTTCTATGAGTTCATTCCTCCTTACATTGTTAATAAATTTTTCTTTATTATTCATTCATGGAATGAGGATGTCTAGGGCTAGACCAGCATTTGTTGCCCATCCCTAATTGCCCAGGGGGCAGTTAAAAGTCAACCATATTGCTGTGGGTTTGGGGTCATATGTAGACCAGATCTGGTGAGGATGGTAGTTTCCTTCCCTAATGACATTAGTGAATTAGATGGGTGTGTCTCCCCCTGACAATAAGCAATGGTTTCACAGTCATCATTAGGTTTTTGTTGAATTCAACTCCTCACCTGCCCTGGTGTGATTTGAACTTGAGTTTTCTAGGTTATCAGTCCAGCAATAATACCACTAGGCCGTCACCTCCCCTTGAGATGGGCTGGGAATGATTGTAAAGATGCCATCGGGTGATTGACAGCTAACTTGTGCTATTTCAGAAAATCTGCTGATGTGTGATGACATTCGCTTGTAAGCATTAAGAGCTCTGGTATTGCCACTGAAGGCTAATCCAACCATAACTGGCAGCGGTTTTCAGTGGAATTCTAATGCCATCATTTATTACAGGGTAAGCTAATAATTCTTTAATACAGCGGATGTATAAGACTTGAATCCGGGCTGCCTGATTAGATGGGTTCCATAGGTCCCATACCATTATTTGAAGAAAAGCAGACAGTATATGTGTTCAATTCCACATCTTCCCTAACCTTGTGTAATCAATAACAAGATGTAAATGCTGGAAACACTCTTTAGACAGAGATACTGGGTTAGCGTTTCAGGTCAATGATCTTTTATCAGAGCTGAAAAATGTTGGAGGTGAATGTCTTTTAAGAAAGTACAAAGCCTGGGTAAAGGAAAGGGCAGATAGGGGATGGCCTGTGACATGGCAGGAACTGGCCATCATTAAATGGCCACATGATGATGTGCAAAGCAGGAGAACGAGTGAAGTGTAGAAACAAGAGATAAATCGAAAGGAGTTGTGAATAGCGATAGTGGAGTAACAGAGGAAGAGGGAAATATTAAATAGCTGGACTAAAATAAAAACAGCTACTGATGGGCAATAACTGGTAGCTTAGCCTGCTCCAGCCTCATTCCGTACAGGAATAAAATATAACAAACATAAGAATTAGGAACAGGAATAGGCCATTCAGCCCCTCAGGCCTACTCTGCCACTGAGTAAAATGCTGGCTGTTCTGTTTATGTTTTAAATTCCACATTCCTATCTATCCCCATAATGCTTCACTCTCTTGCCTCACAAAACTGTTCCCACACTCACACCTGTTGAGGCAGAGAGATCCAAACTCTTCCATCCCATTAAGAGAAAAAAATAATTCCCCTCATCTCTGCCTGAAAGGGTGGCCCCTAATTTTAAAACTGTGCCCCCTAGTACTGGACTGACCCACAAGAGGAAACATCCTTCCCACGTCCACATTGTCCAGACCATTCAGGATCTGATACACTTCAATCAATTCACCCCCTCACTCTTCTAAACTGCAGTGGATACAAGCCCAGTTTGTTCAACCTTTCCTTATGGGACCATCAGAACATTCCATGGATCAATCCAGCAAACCTCCTCTAAACTGACTCCAAAGCACTTACAATCTTCCTTAAATAAGGAGACAAAAACTGCACACAGTATTCAAGATGTGGTCTTACCAATGTCCCCCTGTAAATGACTCATTACATCCTCATTTTTATGTTTAATTCCCTTCACATTAAAGGACAGTATTCCATTAGGCTTCCTAATAACATGCTGGATCTGCAGACTAGCCTTTTATGTTGTATACATTAGAACATCTTGATCCCTGTGGACCTCGGAATTGTTCTCTGTTTCGATGTTATACTGTGTTATCATTCTCCATAACAAAGGGAACAATTTTCCCTGATGCACATTATATTTCATCCACTTGGTGTTTAACCAGCCACTCAACCTTTTCTCCCAACAGGTGACACAGTGGCTCAATGGTTAGCACTGCCGCCTCACACTGCCAGGGATCTGGATTCAGCCCAGCCTTGGGTAACAATCTGTGTGGAGTTTGCACATTCTCCCCGTTTTTGTGTGGATTTCCTCTCAAAGTCCAAAGATGTGTGGGATAGGTGGATTCGCCACTGGAAATGTAGGGTTACAAGGGTTAGGGTAGGGGGATACATCAAGGTGGATGTTCTTTGGAGGGGTTCTTTGGGCTGAAATATCCTCTTCACTGCATACTTTTCTATTTATTTATGTGTTATCTGCAAATTTAGCCACCATGCCTTCTGTCCCTTTATCTATTGACAGAAATGTGAAAAGCTGAGGTCCTAGAACAGACTCCTAGAGTCAGGGTCAGAAAGGTCAACAGCACGGAAAAAGATATTTTGGCTCTTCGAGTCTGCACCAGTCAAAAACAGCCACCTATCTATTCCAATCCCTTTGTCCAGCACTTGAGACATAGCCTTGTATGCCTTGGCATTGCAAATGCACATCTAAATACTCCTTCAATGTTATTAGGGTTTCTTCCCCTCCCACCCTTATAGACAGTGAGCTCCAGATTCCCACCAGCCTCTGGGTGAAAAAGCTTTTATCCACATCCTCTATAAACCTCCTGTCCCTTACCATAAATCCACACCCACAATCATTGATGCTTCCACCAAAGGGGGAAAAAAAATACTTGCTGTCTACCTTCTCTATGCCCTTTATAATTTTCTACATTTAATCATGGTCCCCCTCAGTCTCCTCTACCCAATGCAAATCAACACTAATCTGTCTGATCTCACTTCAAAACAGAAATTCTCCAGCCCTGAAAAATCCTGGTATATCACCTCTGCACCCTCTCCAGTGCTAACACATCCCTCCAATAATGTGGATTCAAGTACTCTAACTGTGGCCTAAATACTGTTTTATGAACTCCAGTGTCACCTCCCTGCTCTTAAACTCTATGACCTGGCTAATATAGGCAAGTATACCATACGTATTCTGAACCGCTTTACCTATCTGCCCTGATACCTAAAGAGACTGGAGGAGCCATGCAGGATTCCACTGGTCACACCTGCCAATCAGGGAAAGACCCATTAAAGCTCAGTTACCTCCCAGTTAAGCAATCTTCTGTCCATGTTCATATGTAACACCCTATGCCATGAGTTTGTAGTTTGTGTTCACCTTTGGAAATGGAAGAAGAGTATGTCTACAGAATGCCCTTTATCCACAGCATGTTACTCCTTCCAACAGCTCCAATAAATCAGTGAAATATGATTTCCTTTTGATGAAACTATGCTGACATTTCCCAACTAATTTGGGTTTTTATACAGGTGGCTATAATCTTCATTGATGAATTCTAATATCTTTTTCATGACAAATGTCAAATTAATTGGCCTAGAATTCCTGTTCTCTGCCACATGCCCACCACCACACCCCACCCCCCGCCCCAACACCCCTTCTTGAACTTTCTACTTTCCAGTCTGAGGGAACTTTTCCAGAATTTGCTGAATTTTGGTAAATAAACGTGAATACATTAATCACCTCTCTTAAGGCCCTTTGATGAAATCCATTAAGACCGTAGACTTGCCAGCCTTTGGGGAGGTGAGAGTGTAATGCTATTGTCACTAGACTAGCAATCCAGTAACTCAGGCTATGTTTTGGATTCCAGGGTTTATTATCCTACCATAATTCAATACAAAGAAAATAAATGTAAGGCTGACCATAAAATTGTTGGGAAGAAATCCATTGGTTCACTAATGGGAAGGAAACTGTCATTGTGGTCAATATTTGACTCTAGATCCACAGCATTACGGTTAAATCTTACCTGTTCCCTGTGCAATAAAAAAATGGATTAGCCTGTGATGCCAACATTGCTGCTTCCTCTAGCAATTATAATTCAACCAAGCTCCTCTCTTTCTTCCATTGTGTCATTTCTGAAATGTTTTGTTGTAGCTGCTGTCATGATGACACAAGCAAAATGCTCACTTCATTATTGTCAGTGGCATGGCTATTTTTACCCAGTCAGAAAGCTGAACTTGGAAGAAAGGCATTGCTGAGATTTGAATTCAGGATCTTTCTGTTTGTGAGGACAAATGCTTTAACCCAGTAGACCACACAGCACCATCCTACCTGTGGCTCTAGGATCCATCTCAAGGACCCACCAAATCTGTGACCAGTGACATAGAATATCCTTTGGTGGATAATCAGACTCATTAGCAAGTGACTGCAAATGATGATTATCCACAATCAACTCCTCCTTTTCACTCTCAAGATCTTTTTTATTTCAAGCTATACTTTATTCATTAAAAAATTGCATATTTATGCATAGTCACAAATGCAGTTTGCTTCTTTACAGTAACATGTCAAGTAAGCTAACTTGATTGATTCTATGCAACCGACAAACCAAAAGCATGCCCTACATGTGCACGATTATAACTATATATAATGGAGGTAGCAGGTGCTCTGATAACTGAACCCCCATTTATCTTCGGTGTGAAATTAGCACTGACTTGCTTACTCTTTTTCTCTTTACATACTTGTAGAACCTCTTGTTAACATTTATTAGCTAGCTTCCTCTCATACTTTAATTTCTTCTTCCTGATTAGCCTTTTAGTCATTCTCTTCCTTTCTTTATATTACGACTGATTGTCTGAACCGCATCACTGCATTTCACTGTTAAATGTTTTTTTCTTAAGTTTAAGGCTTCTTTCTTTAATTCTTCTTCTGTTAACCATGAATGGTGGGTCCAGTTGTTGGATTTTTCATTGTTATAAGAATATATATATTCTGAGTATTCTGAAATATCCCCTTAAATGTCTACCACTGCCTCTCTATCGATGTATTTCCTACCTTAGTATCCTAGTTCACTTCACCTCCCCCAACTTTCATGCCCACAAAGATGCATCCATTTAAGTTTAGAATGCAAGTCTTAGACCCACTCCTCTCTCTTTCAAACTACATGTTAAATTCAGTCATGTTGCTGCTGCCTTAACCCTGAGTATTTATCTGAAGCAATTGTCTGAAGAATAGAAGGTAACATGAGAGGAATTTATTTATGTTGTCAATTGTTACAACAATCTTCAATGCACAGCCTGAAAGTGTGGTAGGGCAGATTCAACAGTAACTTTGTAAAGGGAATTCCATACGCATCCAAACAGGAAAGAAATGCAGGGACACAGAGGAGCTGAATGGCTTCCTTCTGTACTATCACTAATCTATAATTTGATCCCAATATCAGAATATCCATTTAAAGCAAACCACCTGCCTTCTACTTCCCAATCAATGTCCTTTTCATGCTTCTCATTCCTTCTCATGCTTCACTTTCAACCAGTATTCTGCATGGAATAGCATCAAATACTTTGTGGCAATCAATTATCTTCCACTACCTTGATGTCTCTATAGCCATCCTTTCACAAACTATCATAATCTTACATCTTCTATTTTATTTTATGTTTCTGAGATGGTTTTGTTCTTCCTTTTGTTTGTTTCTTAGTTCTTTGACTTTGCGTTTAACACATCATTCACACCTCCTCTAGACATTTTTTTTTGCTCCTTTATTTCTCCCATTACAATAGATAAGCTGCAGATCTGCAGAGCTGGCAAATGGAGTTTAATGCAGACAAGTGTGAGGTGATGCACTTTGGTAGGAGTAACCGGAAGGCAAAGTACTGGGCTAATGGTAAGATTTTTAGTAGTGTAGATGAGCAGAGATCTCGGTGTCCATGTACACAGATCCTTGAAAGTTGCCACCCAGGTTGACAGGGCTGTTAAGAAGGCATACAGTGTTTTAGCTTTTATTAATAGAGGGATCGAGTTCCAGAACCAAGAGGTTATGCTGCAGCTGTACAAAACTCTGGTGCGGCCGCTCTTGGAGTATTGCGTACAGTTCTGGTCACCGTATTATAAGAAGGATTGGAAGCTTTGTAAAGGGTGCAGAGGAGATTTACTAGGATGTTGCCTGGTCTGGAGGGAAGGTCTTACGAGGAAAGGCTGAGGGACTTGAGGCTGTTTTTGTTAGAGAGAAGAAGGTTGAGAGGTGACTTAATTGAAACATATAAAATAATGAGAGGGTTAGATAGGGTGGATAGGGAGAGCCTTTTTCCTAGGATGGTGACGGCAAGCACGAGGGGACATAGCTTTAAATTGAGGGGTGAAAGATATAGGACAGATGTCAGAGGTAGTTTCTTTACTCAGAGAGTAGTGAGGGAATGGAACGCTTTGCCTGCAATGGTAGTAGGTTCGCCACCTTTCGGTACATTTAAGTCGTTATTGGACAAGCATATGGACGTACATGGAATAGTGTAGGTTAGATGGGCTTGAGATCGGTATGACAGGTCAGCACAACATCGAGGGCCGAAGGGCCTGTACTGTGCTGTAATGTTCTATGTTCCCTTTAGCCTTGCACCGTGAACCCCTTTGGTCATTTGATCTCCCTTGTCTGCCCATCTGGCCTCAGGTCTTCTCCTTTACTCTTCTTCTCACTTTCCCTTCCTTAAAACCTTTGTTTCTAAATTCTCTCAGATCACGTGAAAGGTCATAGACTTGACCTAATTCAGGGTGGAATCTTCCATTACAGCCTCGAGGTTTGGCATCGGGTCGCTTGGAGCTGAGATGCATTTTTTTGAATAATCTCACAATTTTCAGCTCATTGCTTCTGTGTGTGTATGAGAGAGAGAAAGATATTTCACAATTTGAGCAGAAATTACTATGAGTGTGCGGCCAGGGAGATGAATGATCTCGTGGACTTGATGGTGGCGGTTGGCACCAACACCTCACTGCAGGCTCACACTCACACAGCTCTCACTCAGTCTAACTGTGTCACTGCATAGGATCTCCCAGGACAATCACAGTTACCACTTACAGTCAGAGCCATAGGGTGAATTGCCCTGAGGAGCTCTCAGCCAGCCCATGTTCCTGGGGACTGCATATGCCCTCTCACTGACTAGAGAAGGTGCAGCACCTGTCAGGGTGATACCCACTCAGACAGCATTCCTGCAACAATGACTATCTCTCAATCCTCCTCTCCCTCTGTTTGCAATGGCCAGGGTGGGAGTGCGAAGGCCCAGACCACTAGGGGCATTACAGACAGTCACTTTCTCCTCTAGTTTGAAGAGGGATCTGTAAAGCTGGAAGGGGAGGATCGTGATGATTCCTGCACTGATGGAGCGACAGTAATATCCCAGAACCAAGGAAGCGGTCTTGCAGTGGGATGTCCTCAGATGTGCAAACAACCTTCACAAAAGGGACTGTGAATTTTCACTAATTAATTCTTCCTCTTCTCTGTCACCATCCGCACTGGCACCAGTCCCAGCTTTGAGGCTGACCTGGACCCTCCAGCAGCCCAGACCCTGCCACTTCACCAGGACCATGATTTAGAGAAGCCTTGGGCACATACTCTTGTGACCCCCTCCTCCTAACCTGGTTGTAATCTCTTCCAACCTCTTCCATCAGGCAAAAGATACAGAAGCTTAAAAACATATACCAACAGATTCAAGAACTGTTTCTTCCCCACTGTTATTAGACTTCTGAATGGTTTTCTCAAATTTTAAATTTAACATTGATCCCACTCTTTGTGCACTTTCTCTGCAGCAGTGAGATTGTATTCCTCATTCTGTTCTATAACCTTAATACACTTTCTGTGGTGTGGTCTGACTGTACTGCAGTCTCATGTACCTGGGTACAGTGAAAATAATAAATCAAATCTAATCTAATCTAATCAAAATATCATGGACATGGCTCTACAGACAGTCAACAAAGCACTACCTGAGGTCTCTGTCACTGAGGGAAACTATTACAGCACCCCACCCCTGGACAGAAAGTGCCTCACCCTGGATTCACTGATCCTTCCTCTCCTCAGTGACTTCCACATCACACTGCTTGGTGACATTGCACTGTAACCTAGTGCAACCAGTAATGAGTCCACAATGACTATGAGGAAAATGCCCAGGGGCTGGCCCTGAAATTCAGGAACTGTTGGAGTGATGGATTATTGGAATGGGCCAAAGGTCATTGGAAGCAGGCGCTTAATTCTGAGATAGGAGGAACTGCAGATGCTGGAGTCTGAGACAACACAGTGTGGAACTGAAGGAACACAGCAGCCCAGGCAGCATCAGAAGAACAGGAAAGCTGACACTTTAGGATGGGGTCCTTCTCCAGAAAAAAAAGTTCTGTTTTTTATTGAGATGCAAATGGATACAAATAAGCTCTCTGATATTTGTAGTGTCAACCCAGTTTATAAAGTTGGAGAATTTGAGTGCTAAAGGTTATCAGACATTGAATGTTTTGACTTTCGCACAATTAATTTGAGGCTCTTGCCTTTCTCACTACATCATGGATGGGAAGATTTCACCCTGTACTGTGTCAGGAACAGAGACTGGGTCAACATTTAAAAATAGCTCAGATATGTCAGTGAAGGAACAGGGATAAAGGGATTTGGGAACAGGATGGGTATGTTACATTTGGATACTGCTGGTGTAAAAGGATAAAGAGGCAATCTCAATATCTCTGTGACAGATGCTCGCAGATCTGCTGAGAATTTTCCTGTCTTTATTTCAGATTTCCAGTATCTGGAGCATTCTTATTTTGCTTCACGGCCCACACTGATGCTCCTTAATTAGCACGTACTTTTCCAACTGCCAGATAATTTTGTCTTCAGTGATAGTTTCAACTATTTTTCTTGAAGAAGTCTTCTATTTTTGTACGTGTCTTGTTAAATTTAGCTATTGGCTGGGAAATAAAAGGAACAGATTTTAGCAGATTTGCAGTTTAACAGATTGAATATATGAAGTATTACCGAGAGCATTGAAAGGCATTAACTCGGATACATTTTATTTTTACACAACCCAAACAAAATAACCTCTCAGCTGGAACCAGCATCAAAACGGACAGATGTGCAGGATTTACATACTACATTTTGAAATGCACATGCCTCTGACAAAACTCCCAACTTAATAGAAATTATCGATTGAAAGCAGACCTTGAACTAACTAGTTGCAAGCAGTGTTTATCCAAACAAGTTCCATACACTCAACCTGTTCCCATATCTCTTTATCCCCTTTTCATTTTCCTACTTCCCGGAGCTGTTTTTAAATGGACATAGTTTCTGTTTCAGCCACTGTCTCCAATACTTTGCTCCACAGCCTCACGTACTCATTGTCTTCCCCCACTCTTTCTTAATTCTTCTATTTAATCATATTCTTACTAATGTTCCACCAAATCTGCATCATCAAAGACCCCTCCCATCCCAATTATACTCTCTTTCAATTTCTTCACCGAGGATACAAAACCTCAAACATACATACTGACAGGTTCAAGTGCAGTTTTCTTCCCTACTGTTATTAGACTTCCGAGTCTCTCACATTTCAAATCTAATTTGATATCATTTCTCGTGCCCTTCTTTGCAGCCGTAACTTTGTATTCCTCACTCTGTTTAATCATCCCGTGATCTTTGTATGGTATGACCTGTCTGTACTGCACGCAGAACAAAACTTTTCACTGTCCCTAGGTACATGTGACAATAATAAAACAAATCCAATCAAATCAACTAAGATAACAAGGTGTAGAGCTGGATGAACACAGCAGGCCAAGCACCATCAGAGGAGCAGGAAGGCTGATGTTTCAGACCTAGACCCTTCTTCAGAAATGGGGGAAGGGGAATGGGGTTCTGAAATAAATAAGGAGAGAAGGGGAGGCAAATTGAAGATGGATAGAGGAGAAGATAGGTGGAGAGGAGATAGACCGGTCAAAGAGGCGGGGATGGAGCCAGTAAAGGTGAGTGTAGGTGGGGAGCTAGGGAGGAGATAGGTCAGTCCAGGGAGGATGGACAGGTCAAGGAGGCAGGATGAGGCTCGTAGGTAGGAGATGGGGGTGGGGCTTGAGGTGGGAGGAGGGGATAGGAGGGAGGAAGGACAGGTTAGAGAGGCAGGGACATGCTGGGCTGGTTTTGGGATGCGGTTGGGGGAGGGCAAAACTGTCTGTCTCCTCTCCACCTATCTTCTCCTCCATCCATCTTCTATCTACCTCCCCTCTCTCTCCCTGTTTATTCCAGAACCCCTTTTACTCCCCCATTTCCGAAGAAGGGTCAAGGCCTGAAACGTCAGCTTCCCTGCTCCTCTGATGCTGCTTGGCCTGCTGTGTACATCCAGCTCCACAACTTGTTATCTCAGATTCTCCAGCATCTGCAGTTCCTACTGTCTCTAAATCAAGTCAACTGGTGTGACCTCACTATAATCTGGAACGGACCCCAAGGCAACATTTTGGCCCCTCACAACAAAAACACTTTGGGGGGAAAGAAAACAGAAGTTGCTGGAAAAGCTCAGCAGTTCTGGCAGCATCTGTCAAGGAAAAAATAGAGTTAACATTTTGGGCCCATTGGCCCTTCCTGATTTACAGCATCCGCAGTTTTTTTCAATTTTTACTAAACACTTTTTGGGACTATCTCAGTGACCATGCCACTAAGCTGAAGGCACAACTGGGAACCTTTACTCTTATTCTTGTTACATTCTTTTCCAATTTTGAACATAACCATCAAATCTCTGTTTTTATGGAAAACACGCACTCCATTTTTTGAGTCTTTCTCTATATTTATATTTTGTTGTATTAAAAATGACAGCACCATACTTATGTTATAAGATTAACAACCTGAAGAACCTTAATGCAAATCACACCTTGAAATTTTGGTGATTTAGATTCAGTTTAAAAAATGTTGGTATAAAAATCCAGTAACAATGAAGCCATCACATTACCATAAAAACACAAGTAGTTACTGATGTCCCCACGCCTCATGTGTAATTTTGATCCCACATAACCTGTTTGATTTGTAACTGCTTTGGTCCAGAGGAGTAATGGATACTTGGAATGGGCAGTTTGTCTTATGAGGAAAGGTTGCACAGATTGGGATTATTTTCACTGACGAGTGAGGAGTAACATGATTGAAGAACCTGACTATTGACGCCTTTGCCCAACTCCAACACTCTCCCTCCGCCTTTAGCTGCACTTGACCTTTACATTGAGATGTCGACCTGACATCAGTCGCCTCAATTTCACCGCACCTCTCTACAAATCCAACCTATGTCCCTCCGAACTGACTGCACTCCGTGTACTCAGATCCAACCCTAACTTTGTCATCAAGCCTGCCGACAAGGGTGGTGCTGTTGTAGCTTGGCTTGCTGACCTCTACCTTGCAGTGGCTGAGCGCCAGCTCTCAAATACCTCCTCCTACCTTCCCCTGGATCATGACCCCACCATGGCACATCAAGCCATTGTATCCACTATGGTTATGGATCTCATTTCACCTGGTGATCTTCCCCCATCCGCTTCCAAGCTAATAGTCCCCCAACACTGCACAGTTTGTCTCTACCTCCTGTCAAAAATCCACCAATAGGACTGTCCAGGTAGACCCATTGTTTCAGCCTGCTCATGCCCCGTAGAACTCATCTGTGCCTACCTTGACTCAGTCTTCTCCCTGGGTCCAATCCCTACCCACATACATCCACGATTCATCTGATGCCTTACGCCATTTTCAAAGCTTCCAGTTTACTGGCTCCAGCCACCTCCTCTTTACCATGGATGTGCAATCCCTTTACACATCCATTCTCCACCAGGAGGGTCTTAGGGCTCTCCACTTCTTCCTGGGACAAAGACCTGAACCAGCCCCACCCACCACCACCCTCCTCCGCTTGACCAAGCTTGTCCTCACCCTCAACAACTTCTCTTTCAACTCCTCTCATTTTCTTCAGGTAATAGGAGTTGCCATGGAAACCCGCATTGGCCCGAGTTATGCCTGTCTCTTCGTGCGTACCTGGAACATTCCTTGTTCCGGCCCCCACCCACAACTCTTTCTCCGATACATCGATGATATCATCAGTGCTGCTTCCTTCTCTCGTAAACAATTGGAAAACTTCTTCAATTTTGCCTCCAATTTCCACCCTGCCCTCGCTTTCACCTGGTCTATCTCTGACTCCTCCCTTCCCTTCCTCGACATTTCTGGGGATAGACTGGCCACTAATATCCATTGCAAACCCACTGACTCCCACAGCTACCTGGACTATACATCCTCACACCCCACTTCCTGTGAAGACTCCATCCCATTCTCTCAGTTCCTCCGTCCGCATTGCACATGTTCAGATGAGGCCAACTTCGATAAGGGAGCATCCGAAATGTCCACATTCTTCCTCAACCAAGGATTCCACAGCTCTGTTGTTGACAGGGCCCTCAATCGGGTCCGACCCATCTCCCGCACTTCTGCCCTCACCTCTTCTCTTCCCTCCCGCAACAGCGAGAGGGTCCCCCTTATCCTCACCTACCATCCCACCTGCATCCAATAGAAAATAGGTGCAGGAGTAGGCCACTTGGCCCTTCGAGCCAGCACCACCATTCATTATGATCATGGCTGATCACCCACAGTCAGTATCCTGTTCCTGCTTTATCCCCATAACCCTTGATTCCACTATCTTTAAGAGCTCTTTCCATCTCTTTCTTGAAAGTATCCAGAGACTTGGCCTCCACTGCCTTCTGGGGCAGAGCATTCCATATACCCACCACTCTCTGGGTGAAGAAGTTTCTCCTCAGCTCCGTTCTAAAAGACCCAGAAGATGGTCTGATGCCATTTTCGCCACCTTTAGCAAGATGCCACAGCTAGACACACATTCCCCTCCCCTCCCTTGTCCGCCTTCCAGAGGGACTGTTCCCTCCGGGACACCCTGGTCCCTATCTTCTTTACCCCCAACACCTCCTCACAGCCCTACAGCACCTTCCCATGTAACCAAAGGTGCAACACCTGCCCATTTACCTCCTCCGTCCCCAGTACCCAAGGGCCCAAACATACCTTCCAGGTGAAGCAGCACCACCTGCACTTCCCAGAATCTAGTCTACTGCTTTCGCTGCACATAATGTGGTCTCCTCTACACTGGGGAAATGAAGCACAGACTTGGTGATTGCTTCACAGAGCATCTACGTTCTGCTCGCAAAAAAGATCCTGAACTACCGTTGCCTGCCACTTTAATGCACCACCCTGTTCCCTGGCCAATATCTCTGTCTCTGGCTTGCTGCTGTGTTCCAGTGAAGCCCAGCGCAAGCTGGAGGAAAAACACCTCATTTTCCACCTGGGGACACTACAGCCCTCTGGACTCAATATTGAGTTCAATATTCTTAGGGCTTAAACTTCCCCCATGCCCCAGACTCCCACCCCACACACCAGGCCTTGTTACCACGTAGCTGCCATTACACACCCACTGTTGTTAGTCACTGACAGTCCCCATTAACAACTATTCACCCTCCCAGCCTGATTGTTAGCAACTCCTTTATCTGTCCAACTGTCTCGCTCTCTCTCTTCAGTCTCTGTCCTATCGTTTACTCCCTACCCCACCCAACTCCCAATTTTCTGCATATAAACTGACATTTCCCCAGCCACGATAACGAAGTGTGGGGCTGGATGAACACAGCAGGCCAAGCAGAATCTTAGGAGCACAAAAGCTGACGTTTTGGGCCTGGACCCTCCATCAGAAAAGCCACCATCAGTTCTGAGGAAGGGTCGCCGGACCCGAAACATTAAGTCTTTTTACTCCTCCACAGATGCATGAGCTTTTCCAGCAACTTTGTTTTTGTTTCTGACTATTGACAAGATGGACAGGGAAAGGACATGTCCTCTTATTGGTCAGTCCTGAACTAGAGCAACTATTTGAAAATTAAGGCTCACAATTTTAGGACAGAAATAATTTTTAAATTAAATTTTAAGGATTGTAAGCCTTGGGAATGCTTTTCCTGGTGAATGATTTTAAGGCTGAAGTAGGTATGTTCTTGTTCAACAAGGTGAAAGGCGCTATGCGGGAGGCAGTAAGTAGAAGTAGAATCGGATCTGACAAGATCTTATTGAATAGCAGAGGATTTGATGGCCTACTCTGGTTCCATGTTTCTATGTTCCCAACAGGCCAACCTCAAACCTGAGCGCCTGGATGGTGATGTCTCCCCTATACCTTCAAATTCATTTTATATTTCAGGAAAATTGTAGGCTTGTCACCAAGTCACAGAACAACACTAAGCCAAAGGAGGCCATTCATCCCATCAGGCCTGCACCAGCTCTTTAAATTACCCATTGCTCATCTTCCTGCATTTCCATCCAAATAACAATCCAATGTCTCTCTTGAATGCCCCAATTGAATCTGCCTCCACTACATTTTCAGACCTGGCATTCCAGACACTAACTACTTACAGTGTCTATGATGCTGGCCCTACAATCAGAATCCCATGCTTTTGCAGCATTGAATGACAATATTGGGGCATCTTATGGTGTAGAATTTTCCCTGCTCATTGCCACATTAAAAAACATAAGAAAGGGTGTGAAGAGCTTTGTATTTACACCTGCAATAATTAATTGGAGTAACATAGAGGAAATTGTGTCTCAAAAATCATTGGAAACCTATTGTTTAAAATTCTATTCTGACTGTGTTGATTGGGCCTATTTTAATGTGAAATTCAGCAGCTCATGTTGAACAATTCACCCAGTGTGTTTCTTTGTCACAGAGGTGACTGTGTGTAGAGCAGCAATGGAGGCCATTTGATGATCTATTGGAATCTACAGAATGGAAGTGATGGAGAAAGAGTTTGAGCTATTTGTATGAGATCGGATCAAGTTTGCATTTCTGCCTGAACTGGATTTGCACAGTTCCTTGATTTTCACCTTTGTCTGGAACCTTGGCCTCGTTGCTGTAGCAGCACTTCCACAAGGTGTAGCCCATGTTCTTAAACCATTGAGCCTGACAGAGTTTAAGTTTCACTAGAATATAAGACAATCTGGTGGACGATGTTGTGCAACATACGGATCTGATGACCGCTTTTCCTGTGTCTTATTCCCAGTGAGACCCTGCCTCCAATTGCTGAGAAATTATAAAAACAAGCAAGATGCAAGTGTAGCAGTGGTTTGTGATTTGTCAGGCTTCGGTTTGTAGTACTATGAATACCCTGGAGGACAAGAGTCTTTTATACAAAAGAAGGTGGATAATGGATTTTTCTGGGGCTTGCTGTCATGTAAGTGCTTGTGATTCACCTTCTGATGAAGCTTTTTTTTTCTAAAGAATATTGCAGCTGTCTTGACCTTGTAAGAAAGTTCCAGAAAAGCTTAATGTTATGGAAATGTGAATAAGCCTATTTCAAAATCAATCTTAGGTAACAAATGAGGCTAAAAATAAATTAACACAAAGGCAGTGAAATTGACAGAGATGCATTGCATAAGCAACAAAGCTACACACAACCTCACCTCTTACTGATGCACCCAAGAGCTGTGCTGAGGTCAGTGTGGTGCTTAACAACCAGGAGAGTTATTTCTTAAATGCACATTTCCTGCTTTAAAAAGTAAATTTCCAATGAGCCTGGTAAAACCTGGAGAGTCTGGGAGCTGGCAATTACAGAAATTGTAGACAATGCCCTGATACCCATGAATATGAGGATGTAATGGATTGTTTTGAACCAGTACTGGCTCCTTGATAGACCTATCTACGCCAATACCATTTCCCTGTACCAAATGTCATAATACCATGAAATTTCAGTCTTTGCTGGACACAAAAAGCCTTTCATTTCAACTGAACGTATAGGATGGGATAGGGATAATGATTAAATATCGAGGCTGTTATTTCAACTCAATTCAATTTCAGTTCAGATAGAATGAACAAAAACTTTCAGAATGTGACACATTGTCAGGATTGAGGGTTCCCTCGGGTACTAAACTCTTACCCGAGAAAATGGGCTGCTCTGAAGGTCTGAGCACTGATCCAGCAACATCCTCACGTGGCATTGATTGACATAAGTAGGCTGTCCTGAGCACTGCAGGATATAGTGAGACAGACTGTTGCCTGTAATCTAACCGAGGTCTTTCATTGTCAGCTCTATGGGCCTTATGTAAATGAATGAGCTCAATCTCAACATTGCCAGATTGGAAAGTTCAACTTTAATATGAAACCATCTGAGCCAGTGAAGTCACTAGAATGGCTGGTGGGAGATGGAAAGATCTGATTGGTGCAGATTTCTAAATTTAGCTGTGTGGCATAATGAGGGCTCACAGTGTGCCATGTTTTGCTCCATTTCTTACTTTGTTTGGCTGAGAAAACAGGATGGTTTGTTGGTCTCCTCATGAAACTGTTTCCTTTTGTCGATGAGTTCAGAGCAGTAGGGCATGTGGAAGATCATCACAAACAGATCAAAGACAGAAGTTACAAATAATCTGCTTGCGCAAAGAGTAATGGGACTACAAAACACACTGCTGCATGGAATGGTTGAAGCATTGACTTATTTAAAGGAGAGGAAAGATACGAACTATACAATAGGAAGAAATGTGGGCACATCTCAAGTGGACAGAGACTTGTGCTGGTGTTATAAATGTAGATTGCAATGGTCTGTTTATCAAATATAAGCTCTGAGTAAAGTAATGAATGTTCAAAAAATGAACTAAAAACCGAAATTCCAAAGTGGAAAAGTATTTAATTAAAAGTCAGGCAGCAACTAAATGGGGGAGTATGTTGGGCTTTGAAGTTGGGGACAAAACAGTATAAACTTTACCCACAAAAACACCATTAAATAATAAGAAGGGTCTGTGGCTTCATTTAAATGTGTACTGTTGTATAAGTAGATACTGTTGTACAACTTGAACTGCTGCTTTTCTGAGTCCTGTCTTTACCTGGAAATCTGCAGCAATGAACTGATTAGGTTTATACATTTTCAAACCACTTCAATAAAATGAAGCTTTTTCTTTTGCAAGCTCTAAGGCAGAGTAGAGATTGTAAATCTGTTACCTCAGATTACTTCCAGGCATTACTAGGTATTGTTATACTCAGGTGTATACTGTCGGCTGGATAATAGATGTGTAAACTCCAGGATACAGTCTGGGAACTTCAGTGTGTGAATTCAAGTGGGAAGTAGCAAACTGGCGGTTATATACACATACACACGCACATGCACAGGTACACACGCACACACACAGGCACGCACACATATATACACACACAGATGCACACACGCGCACACACAGACACACACACACATAGATGCATAGAGATGCTCACAGACGTAGACACACAGACACACACAGAGACACGTACACACAGACACACACACACACACACACACACACACACACACACACACACACAACTGCAGAGGAAAGTTAACAGAGGTATATGTAAATGGCTGGCGTTGTACATGTTGAACGTATAACCTTTTGTTTAAAAAATGAATGCAGATTGAGCTCATCTGCTGTTTCCTGATTCGATATGACAGCGTGAACTCAAAGGTTTGCAACGGCTTGAAACGTGCCATCACCATGACAACCGCATCATACTTACTTCAGGGATGTTCGACTCACTTCTGTCACTTGTTTTAGTGTCTCAATCATCCTCATAATGTAATAATGGCACAGCCATGGAGACAGAGATTCACTAAGATGATAACAAAGGCTTTACTCCTGAGGAGACACTTCTGAGGGCCTTATTTCAATATAAAAAGGTTAAGTGGAACCTGCTGCAGCTGCCTAAGACCACAGTGATTAATACAGTAAACTGGGGGAAAAACACATTTCTGCTGTTTGTTGAATCAATTACAAAATGATAGAATTTTAAAATTATCAAAAGGGAAAGGTGCAATTTATCTTTTGCTTGAAGTTTTGCAGATGAGATTCCCCCTACCTTGGAGTTGATACTGTAACAACAACGTCTCTCAGTTAGGATTCCAGAGGACCAGCCTAATGCTCTGGCAACATCGGTTCAAATCCCTTGCAGCAGTCTGTAGAATTTATATTCAATTAATTTAAAAAAAACATAAAATAGAAAGTCAATCTCAGTGATGGTGATCATCAGCGATACCATCGTTTGTTCTGAACACCCATCTGATTCATTCATGTTCTTTTGTGAAGCAAAACTGCTGAACTTACCTGAATCTGTGACTCCAGACCTACAACAATGCGATTGGCTATTCCCTGCCCTCTGAAATAGACAAGCAAGCCACTCAATTTAAGGGGCAGTTAGGGATGGGAAGTAAATGATTTTGTCCCCAGAAACACTCACATCCCATTAAAGAATAAAGAAAAACAAGACCAGACCCACTGGTGGGATAAACCCCTAAATTATTTGGGGCAAACAGATTAATATTTTGAAAAATGACATTACGAAGTTGATGAAAAAGCAGGTGAATGAGACAAACTGGACTGTTGTTTGAGTGATTAGGCAGGCATTTGGGTAGAATGGTTTTTCTGAGTTTTGTTAGAATTCTAATGATGAATTTAATACTAACTTGTTGGAACAGTGTCCGTGTGACTGAGAAAATGCTAATGCTCAGGTTAGAGAAAGTTTGCTCAATTTCAAGATGTACAGAATGTGGAAGATTCCATGGCACAGATTCATTTTCATTGCCCTGCCCAATACTCCTCCATTAAAACCAACACTATTATTAATACATGAACTGTTCATTCATTCGGTCAGACCAAAGGCCCTCATAATCCTTGAAAGTGGCCACCCAGGTTGACAGGGCTGTTAAGAAGGCATACAGTGTTTTAGCTTTTATTAATAGAGGGATCGAGTTCCGGAACCAAGGGGTTATGGTGAAGCTGTACAAAACTCTGGTGCAGCCGCACTTGGAGTATTGTGTACAGTTCTGGTCACCGCATTACACGAAGGATGTGGAAGCTCTGGCAAGGGTGCAGAGGAGATTTACTAGGATGTTGCCTGGTATGGAGGGAAGGTCTTATGAGGAAAGGCTGAGGGACTTGAGGCTGTTTTCGTTAGAGAGAAGAAGGTTGGGAGGTGACTTAATTGAAACATATAAAATAATCAGAGGGTTAGATAGAGTGGATAGGGAGAGCCTTTTTCCTTAGATGGTGACGGTGAGCACGAGGGGGCAAAGCTTTAAATTGAGGGGTGAAAGATATAGGCCAGATGTCAGAGGTAGTTTCTTTACTCAGAGAGTAGTAAGGGAATGGAACGCTTTGCCTGCAACGGTAGAAGATTCGCCAACTCTAGGTACATTTAAGTCGTCATTGGATAAGCATACGGATGTACATGGAATGGTGTAGGTTAGATGGGCTTCAAATCGGTATGACAGGTCGGCACAACATCGAGGGCTGAAGGGCCTGTACTGTGCTGTAATGTTCTATGTTCTAATATACTATGAAGATAACCTAGCCCCTTACCTTTTCCTATTGTAAAGGTAAGTATAAGACAATGTATTCCACATGCAATTTGATTGGTCAGACCACTCAACTTTAAGCAAAACACACTTTATTTATACTACAGTTAAAATACAGACAAAATAAAAATAAAAGAATTGGCTTAACTGTACCTCTTTTGAAATACTTAACAAAATAGTATATATATTAATTACTACTAATTAACATCCAATATAGTAACATCCCATAAACACAGTCTTTGTAAAGGAAAATTCAGTAAAACAGATTGTCTCATACGAAATTCAGGCAGCAGGAAGAGAGCCCCAGCTCTTAGCTGTGGCAGAGAGAGGAATAAAAGCTTTCACATACAGCTACAAGCTCCCGACAATCACTGACAACTAAAACTAAAAATCCTGGTTCTGTGAGAGCTTGACCTGATCCATTCAGGTTGCCTCTGTTGTTATAACTTTTGAAAAAACTCAAGGCGTCATGAGCTGTTAACTTTATTGGAACAAATCACTCATCACCTCTGACTCAATTTTCTTCACAAAAAAAAGCAACAGGACAAAATAGATCTCTTAAAGCCACAGTATTTTTCGCAAAAAAGCAAGCCCAGTTAGTTTTAAACTTGGATGCCAAACAGAAATTGGCAGTGAGAGATAAAGTGCCCATTATCCCCAGTTCATCACATCGCAATTCATTGTTTACAGCCTTCACACCCACCCTGCTCATTCTATCACTCACTTATTGCCATCCTGCCCATGACACCACCGACACTCAATGCCCCCTAAACTGCCTATTTAGCCTGACATCTACAGTGGTCCTCTCTGGGCCACTATGTCCTCTTCCTACTCCTCTAATTTCCTTTCTATTGACCAATGGAAGAAAAGATGATGAGGCTGAAAGGTGCATTGAATTGTTGGTTTGTTTGGTCACTTTTTCCATCAGGTTAGCTATGTTAAAGCTGAATTTCTCTCATATACCTGTGGTGTTCCTCTTGCTGTTGTTCTAATCTGTTGTGACCCTCACATTTCCTGATTTCTCCTCTGCCTGCCTCTGTGTTGAGTATATTTGATTTATTGTAACCACATGTACCTAAATACAGTGAAAAGTTTTGTTTTACAAGCAGCACAGGCAGATCATGGAAACAAGGACATACAGACCACAGGGCACTTACACAGATTGAGGCATACAAGGTTACAACTGCTTTGTGCTTTTCACCAGACTGTCAGCACTTTGCTATTCCACCATTCCTCAACACAAAGGTACAGATGAGAACATATTGGCAATGGAAGGACCATCACACAAAAGAAAGATAAACAAAGATCACTTGCTCCAATCAGGATATAATCAGACCTCAGAGATAATGGCAACTGCAGATGCTGGAGAATCCGAGATAACAAAGTGTGGGGCTGGATGAACACAGCAGGCCAAGCAGCATCTCAGGAGTACAAAAGCTGACGTTTCGGGCCTAGACCCTTCATCAGAGGATCTAGGCTCGAAATGTCAGCTTTTGTGCTCCTGAGATGCTGCTTGGCCTGCTGTGTTCATCCAGCTTCACACTTTGTTATCTATAATCAGACCTCACTTGTGCTGCAATCGTGATATATCCTGAGGAAGGTGAAACAATGAGAAGAAATCAATGTTTGAAGTGCACTGTTCTCTTGTCTACTGTGCCTATGTTTACAAAATTGTACATACCCTTGGTCTTTTCTCATGACATTGCACACCTGTATTCACAATTGCAGAAAACACCTGGAGTAGCACATTCTGAAACCAAGCAGATAGTAGACGTAATATTGTGTAACGTGACAGGGTTAATTAATGACCTCAAGAGTTAAGGTACTTCAAGGCAATGGTAGTCATAATATGATTGAATTTTACATCCAGTTTGAAAGGGAAAGAGTGGGTCAAAGACAACTGTTTTAAACCTGAATAAAGATTACTATGTGGGCATGAAGACTAAAGTGAACTAGAGTACAACAATTGAGAAGCAGTGGCAAATATTTAAGGAGATACTTCAGAATATACATTCCTGCCAGAAAGTAAATTTCCAATGACCCACCAACCATGTTTAACTAAAGGAAGAACCAATCAAACTTAAGGATTAAGCATCTCTCTGTGCAATACCGAGGTATGTGTCAGATGGTTGGCCATAATGTAAAGAATGGTTGAGAATGACAAAGCAGTTAACCAGGAGGAAGAATTTAGAGGATGAGAGAAAGCTAACTAGAAATGTAAACATAGGTAGAGTCATGAAATGAACAAATATTTTGTTTCTGTCTTCACTGTACAGGGTACAATAAATATTCCAGTAATCGCGGTAAATCAATAAACACGGAAGATAGCAACAGAAGTAGGCCATTCAGCCCTTCAATCCTGCTCCATTATTCAGGATGATCATAACTGTTCATCAAGCTCAACACACTAACCCCAGTCTCCTCCCGTATCACTTGATACCTTTAGCCATAAGAACGATATCTACCTTCTCCTTGAAAACATAATATTTTGGCCTCAATTGCTGTCTGTGGTAGTGAATTCCACAAGCTCACCACTCTTTGGATGAATTAATTTCTCTTCATGTCAGCCCTAAAAGATTTACCACTTTTATCCTTAAATTATGCCCACTGGTTCTGGCCTCCCCTACCATCAGGAACGTTCTTCTGCATCCACCCTCTCCTGTCCTGTTAGAATTTTATCGTTTTCTATGAGATCCCCCTCATTCTTCTAAACTCCAGTGAATACAATCTTAACTGACTCAATTTCTCCTCATGCATCAGTCTGTCATCCCAGGAATCAATTGCTGCACTCTCTCTGCAAGAACATCCTTCCTCCGATAAGGAGAACAAAACTGCATACAATATTTCTGGTTTGACCTTGCCAATGCTTGGTATAATTGCAGCAAGACATTCTTAAGTCAAAGGGAGAGAGGAACTTGGTGAAATTGCAGTCATGAGGGCCATGGTACTGAATAAATTGATGGAGCTGACAAGTGCCTGGATCCAGTAGGGTTTCATCCCAGGATCTAAAGAAAGAGGTGGCCCATGAACTCATAGATGAACTAGTGTTAATGTTCCAAATAACATTATGTAGTGGAAAGTAGCAAATATAATTCTTTTCCTTAAGAAAGGAGGGATACAGAAAACAGGAAACGGAAGGCCAGTTAGCTTGTGTTATCAATTAAGCGTTAAAATTGATCATTAAGGAGATTATAGCCAGCACTTAGAAAAACCTACAGCTGTTGCAAGGTCATTATGGCTTTGTGAAAGAAAATCATCTGTAACCAGCATTCAGACTTTTTGATGGAGTAACATATGTAATGGATAAGGGAGCCATGTAGATGTACAGTACTTGAGGCATTTGACAAGGTGTCATGTAAAATGTTATGACAGAAAGTGGCAGCACATGGTGTCGGGTGTAACATATTCATATGGATACCAGATTGGCAAGCTGGCAGTAAACAGAGGATGTGCATGAATAGGTCCTTGTCCAATTGGCTAGATGTGACAGTGGCAGACCCACAGGGCTGGCTCTCGATTGTTTATAATTTACATCAATGACTTGTGTGAGGGGAATGAAGGCATGCCTACCAAATTCGCAGATAATACCAAGAGAGTTAAGAAAGTATGTTGTGAAGAAGACATAAGAAGATTACAGACAGGTCTAGATAGGCTCAATCAGTGGATAAATATCTGGCAGATGGAGTACAATGTGTGAAAATGTGAAATTGGTCACTTCAGCAGGAAGAATAAATAAGCAGGGTGCGATGTAAATGGAGAATGACTTCAGAATTCTGACAAGCAGAGAAATCTAGGTGTCCTAGTGCATTGGTCACAAAATTTTAATATTTAGGTACAGAAAGTGATTAAGAAGGTCAGTGAAATGCTACTCTTTATTACAAAGAGGAATTGAATATAAACATAAAGATGATATGTTTCAGTTCTACAGGACAGTGGTAACTCCACATTTCAAACACTGTGTTGTTTCAGCCTCCTTATTTAAGAAAGGATGTAATCATATTGGAAGTGGTCCAGAGGAGGTTTACTGCATTGATGCCCTGGAATGTGGGGTTGTTTTATGTGGAAAGGTTGGACAGATTGGGCTGGTGCCTATTGGAGTTTAGAGAAGTGAGGGTTGACAATTGAAGTTTATAAGTTGACAATGTGGAAGTGGAAATAAGTGTTTGCCTTTGTGGGTCAGTCCAAACCTAGGGCACACTGGTTAAAATTAGGTGTTATCCCTTCAGGACAGAGAACAGGAGATTCTTTTTCTCCCAGGGGAATGTGAATTTGGAACTCTCTGCCTTAGAAGGCTGTGGAACCAGGGATAAGTGATTGATTCCTGTTAAACAGGAGAATTGAAAAATGTCAAAGGTTGAGAGGAATGTGGAATTCAAAGTGTAAACATTTCAGCCATATTTTTATCAAAAGTAGAGGTGTGAGAAGCTGAGTGATCTGTTTCTGCTCCTATTTCATATGTTACATATATTTGTACAACATCCTTCTGGATGGATTCTGCAAGCTCATGCGCAAACAGTTCCTGGATCCCAGGTGCTATCACACGGACTCTGAAGCCACTCAGTGTTTTCCTTCTGATCCACTTCCTTTCGACACTGCTGTTCCTGATGCCACTTTTCTTTCTTGCTCATCCCATAAATCATCAGCCGCTTGGCTCTAGCTGTATGGAACTGCTCTGTGCTTTTGGCTGAGCACAGCACCTGTAGATAACCTTGAAGAGACTCCAATTCAGTGTATTGAGGGGCTGAATAGTGTCAGGTTTTACAGGGTTCCTTCATGCATGTTTCTCTTTCATTCAGGTATTTCCTCCATTTTTCTGATGAGAGTAAGATGAGAAGTTTGACTTTTAGTTTGTTGTTAGCAGTGTGTGTGTTCTGTAATGCCAAGTGATTATTCATGAGGTTCTTTCATTGATTAATGGTTGTGAATTTCCATCTTCACTACACAAACAGAAACTCGATACAAAGAAATGTAAAGTGATTCATTTTGGTGGGAAGATCATGGAGAGACAATATAAAATGAAGACTGTGACTCCGAACAGTGTGCAGACTTTTAGAGAGCTCATCGAGTCAGATC
Source organism: Stegostoma tigrinum (assembly GCF_030684315.1). Taxonomy (NCBI): domain Eukaryota; kingdom Metazoa; phylum Chordata; class Chondrichthyes; order Orectolobiformes; family Stegostomatidae; genus Stegostoma; species Stegostoma tigrinum. The sequence goes on along the minus strand of NC_081390.1, from coordinate 27,892,515 downwards.
TACCATTCACTAAGATCATTGCTGATGTGATAATCCTCAACTCCACATTCCTCAATTCCACATTTTCACATAACCCAAGATTCCCTTCCTGATTAAGTAAGGTGAAGCTGAGGGACTTGGATGAATAAATGTATAGATCAATGAAGGTGGCAGCACAGACAGTGAGAGCAGTTGATAAAATGCACAGTATCCTGGGCTTTATCGATAGAGACATAGAGAACAAGAGCAAGGAGCTGATGCAGAACTTGTACAAGACATTTATCATACCTCAGCTGAAGTACTGTGTACAGTTGTGCACATCATATTATAGGAAAGATGTAAATGTGTTGGAGAGAGTGCAGAAGAGGTTTATGAGAATGGCTCTGGTGATGAGACACTTCATTGATGAAGACAGATTGAAGAGGTTGGGACTATTCTGCTTGGAGAGGAGAAGACTGTGAGGAGATTTGAATGAGATTTTCAAAACCACAAGGTGTCTGGGTGGAGTGGATCGGGAGAGACCACTCCCACTCAGAAACAGATCAAGAACCAGAGGGGATTGATTTACTGTGACTCAGAAAAAGAACAAATTGAGGATGAGACAAAACTCTTTCACACCAGTGAGTGCTTAGAGTATGGAACACACTGCCAGGAATTGTGGGGGAGACAGGTTCAACTGAAGAATTTAGGAGGGTATTGGATGGTAATTTGGATGGAAACAATGTGCATGGAGATGGGGAAAAAGGTAGGAGATTCTCACCGAGTCATAATGCTCATTCAAAGAGTAGAAAGAGCACAGACAAAGACTATTTTCTGGATGGGGAAAACTTCTTCGGAAACCTGAAGTACAAAGGGATCAACGAGTCTTAGTTCAGGAATCTATTAAGATTAACATGCAGATTCAGATGGCAACTAGGAAGGCAAATGCAATGTTAGCAGTCATTTCACGAGGGCTAGAATACAAGAGGAGCTGAGGCTGTCTAGGGCACTGGTCAGACCACATTTGGAATATTATGAGCAACTTTGGAACCTGTAGCTAAGGAAGGATATGCTGACATTAGGGGTGAATGATCCAGAAGATGTTTACAAGAATTATTCCGTCACGAGGAGCAGTTGAAGATACTGGGTCTGTATTCAATGGAATTTAGAAGGATGAGGGGGGGATCTCATTGAAAGTTACAGAATAGTGAGAGGCTATGGTAGAATGGACGTGGAGAAGATGCTTCCACTGGTAGGAGAGTCTAGGACCCAAGGGCACAACGACAGAGTGCAGACCCTTTAGAACTGAGATGATAAAGAAGTCCTTCAGCTAGAGAGTGGTGATTCTGTGAAAATCAGTGCCAGAGGGGGCTGTGGAGACCAAGTCATTGAATGTATTTCAGACAGGGATAGGTAGGTTCTGGATTGGTAAGAGGATCAAAGGCTATGGGGAAAAGGCAGGAGAAAGGGGTTGAGAAACATCTCAGCTGTGATCAAATGGTGGAGCAGAGCTGATGGGTCGAATGGTCTAATTCTGTCAGTCTCTGCCTAGGAGTGTACTTGAAGAGTGACCAGCTCAGCAAGTGTAAGGATACTCAGTGATTTGAATACTATTGAGAAAGATGGGAGAGAAAGGGAAACTGTACAGAGTGTGGAGAGTTTGAACCAGTCAGCTACAATAATGTTGCGAGAAATCCCCTGATATGGGAAGCTTCAGGAAGATTTCCTGAACTAAAAAGGACAGGCTGTGAAAGACTTTCCAAACTGTGACTGGAATCCAGTCAGTTTAAATAAATGTTGATTTAAAATGAAATACAAATTATAAATATGTTTGATCAAATTCCACAACGTGTTTAAATTTGAATAGAGTAACTCGGCAAATTTCTTTCCAATGTGTCTTCATTTAAATTAACTGAATTATTGCAAGAAGCGCGCAGTTGAACTGATTCCTTTGAGCCAACATTTGTATTTAAGCTGCTGCATACAGTAACAGAAATAAAGGTTAATACCGCTCACAGACTTGGGCAGAAATGGATCCTTCCCTAATGGGCCTATTTACCTTTCCTTGTACACCAGATCAACATTAAACTGTCATGGTATCACTTGAAGTATAAAGAGCTGAGGGGTTGACTCCAACACAAAGTGTGAAGTGAGCATTAAGGTTTTAGCAGATCTGTAGCTTGGGTTACGGGTGAGGTTGTTGGCTTGCTCGCCAAGCTGACAAAAAGTCTGAATGATAACAAGCCAGCTTAGCGAGCAAGTCAACAATCTCAGAAGTGAGCATTGATCTCATTGTGGGACTGTGCAAGTGTAGAGCTGCTCCTGCAGTTTATCCATACCACAATGTCCTTGTACACCCAAAAATAAATCACTCTCTGTGATTATGTTTTATTGTGTTAATGCAAGCGTCTGAGAAAATCAAACAAATGGGCACATCATCTCTTGCGGAAAACAAGTTACGGCCAAGATTTCAGACTGAAAAAAATAACTTGTAATGTAGTTTGCGGCAAGTTCTGGAACACATACTTATTAAAGAAACAAAGTGTTTCAGTGGATTTTTTAATGTTGCCTCGGGCCTGCAAAATTCTAATGAGTTGATAAGTGTCAATAATTGCCATAGCCTTAACTCCATTGGGAACCCAAGATTTTTCACAGGCCGTGAATTCTAATTATGGATAATGGATATCCCTTTGAATGACAAAGGAGAGGCTGGAGGATTTATACACTGTGTGTTGCACAATTAGCTTTCTTACGGATTCTTTGTTATAATAATTGAGACAGTGGCACAATGGTACACAAGATTCCATCCAGAATGATTCTATAGGGCCCAGGCTGGGTTCTCACACATCTCCTTCTATCAAAGAACAAAAACCAAACAAAGAACAATATAGCACAGGAACAGGCTCTTCGGCCTTCCAAGCCTGTTCTGCCACATTTTGCCCTTCCATCCTAAAACCGTCTTCATTACAGGAGATAATGGGAATTGCAGATGCTGGAGAATTCGAGATAATAAAGTATGGGGCTGGATGAACACAGCAGGCCAAGCAGCATCTTAGGAGCACAAAAGCTGATGTTCCAGGCCTAGACCCTTCATCAGAACAGGATCTGTATCCCTCTATTCCCTTCCTAGTCATGTATCGCTCCAGGTGCTTCTTGAATGCTACTCTAGTCGCTGATTCCACTACCTCCTCAGGCAGTGCATGCCAGGCACTCACCACCCTTTGTGTGTAAAATGTGCCTTGCACATTTCTTTTAAACTTTCCCCTCACACCTTGAACCTGTCCCATGTTAACTGACCCCTCCACTCCGGGGAAAAAAAACCTCATTCTTCCCACTCTATCCATGCCATTCACAATTATATAAACTTCATCAGGTCACCCTTCAACCTCCTGCTCTCTAGTGAAAACAAACCCAGTCTTATCCAACCTTCCTTCATCGTTAAAATCCCCCAAACCAGGCAACATCCTGGTAAACCTTTTCTGTACCCTCTCCAAAGCATCCACATCCTTCTGGTAGTGTGGTGACCAGAATTGTACGCAATATTCTAAGCGTGGCCTAATTAAAGTTCTATAAAGCTGCAGCATAACTTGTCTACCCTTATACTCAATGCCCCTTCCAATGAAGGCATGGATGCCACAGGACTTTTTTACTACCTTGTCTATCTGCACTGCCACCTTAACTGACCTGTGGACCTGCACACCCAGATCCCTCTGCATATCAACACTCCTAACAGTTCTACCATTCACTGTATACTTTCCACCTGTACTTGACCTCCCACAATGCATCACCTCACATTTGCCCAGATTGAACTCCATCTGCCATTTTTCTGCCCGTGCATCCAACTAATCTATATCCTGCTGTGTCCTCTGACAGTCCTCCACACTACTTACAAATCCACCAATCTTTATATCATCTGCAAGCTTACTAATTAGACCAGCTACACTTTCCTCCAAATTATTTTTGTAGATCATGAACAGCGTAGATCCGAGCACTGATCCCTGTGGAAAACATCAGTAGTCACAGGTCCCCATTCTGAAAAACATCCTTCCACAGCTACCCCTGTCTCCTATGACTAAGCTAGTTCTGTATCGAACTCACCCCGATACCATGTGACTTCACCTTTTGTACCAGTCTGCCCTGATGGACCTTGTCAAAGGCTTTACTGAAGTCTATGTGGACAACATCAATCACTTTTCCCTCACCAATCATCTTCGTCACCTCATCAAAACACTCAATCAAGTTAGTGAGGCATGAGCCGTCCTTCACAACATTGTACTATCATTAGTAAGTCTGTTTGCATATAAATCTTATCCTTTAGAATCTTTTTGAATAATTTCCCTACCTCAGCCGTGAATCTCACAGGCCTGTAACTTCTTGGATTATCCTTGCTATCCTTCTTAAACAATGAGACGACATTGGATATTCTCCAGTCTGTTTGGACCTTGCCTATGGCCAAAGAGGATATAAAGATCAACAAAGGAAGTTGTTGGAAAAGTCCCTTTGAGAAGAAATCAGAGTTAATAGTTCGGGTCCATTCTGAGGAAGGGCCACTAGACCAGAAACATTAACTCTGACGTTTGTTTTCAAAGGTGCTGGCGGATCTGCTGAGCATTTCCAGCAGCTTCTGTTTTTCTTCCTGATTTACAGCATCTGCAATTCTTTTAGTTTTTATTGAGCATACAAAGACATCTGACAATGCTCCAGCAATTTGTTCTCTTGCCTCCCTCAATATTCTGAATAGATACCATCAGAACCCGAGGACTTATCTACTTTAATACTTTTTAAGACATAAAACACATTTTTCTTTTTAATAGCAACTTGGGTTAGTAACTCATCACTGCCTTCCCTGACATCATCCTTCACCAATTCCTTCTCCTTGGTAAATACCAACCTAAAGTGTTTATTTATGACCTCACCTCCTTCTTCTGGTTCTGTAGATTCCCTCATTTGTCCTTGAGTGGGCCAATCCTTTCCCTGACTAGCCTTTTGCTTTTTTTATATGTGTGCACAAAGCCTTGGGATTCTCCTTAATCCTGTCTGTTAATGACTTTTCATGACCCATTTTAATCCTTCGAATTCCTTGTTTACATTCTTTCCTCCTCCTTATATACCTCTAGGGCTTCATCAGTGCCCATTCTCCTAGACCTCAATGTATGCTTCCTTTTTCTTTCTGACCAAGGTCATAACATCCCTGGTCACCCAAGGTTCATGTAATGTGCCCATACCTATCCTTCATTCTCACTGGAATGTGCCACTCCTGAACACTTACCAACTGCTGTTTTAAATACTCCCATATGTCTGATGTAGATTTAACCTCAAAAATGGCCTCCAATCAAAATTCTCCAATTCCTGCCTAATACTGCTGTAGTTCACCTTCCTCCAGTCAACACCTTCGCCCAAGGACCACTGTTATCCCTGTCCATTAGTATCTTAAAGCTCATGGTTAAAATTCTTATCCTAAAACTCAGGCAGCCACAGTTAACACCAGTGTTTGGGAGTTTGCATCAGGGAGCCAGCTGCAGCACTGTTTATGTCAACTGTATCTTCCACTTCCTATCCTCCTTTGGTATTCCTTGCATGTTACTGTCTGTCTGCTGATGTAATAAATTTTATGTTGCTCGAGATTTTTTTGCGGCTCAGTGATAAAAGCTGATTATCAGCATCATCACTTGTATCTGCTGCTTACAGCTCAGAATAACACCAAAGATATACCATTTATACTGATGTTTCTCACCGTGTTTTTGTGTGAATGCCAAATCGCAGCCAATGAATTAGAATAACTCGTCTGATCTCCAGTTCAGGGAAGAAAGTGATGAAAAAGGTGTTATTTTCATTGGGAGCTGATTGTCACATAACCTTCTCAACTGTGAACCTAACACAAAATCCGAATGTGTGATTCGATAGCAGGGAGTTATAGTGATAGTTTCTGATGAAACATTCTGTCATTTCTTTCCCTAAATGTGAAAGGTACATCTCCATTGTCTGGATGGAACTTGACAAAACCGAGTGAACTGTTGTATATAAAATTTCACCGTCACAACATTCAGATTTTACCGTCAGCCCCTCTAGAACAAAAGATGTTTGTTGTGAATCTTAAATTGAAATTAGCAGTATGTACATGCTTTGCTGCAAATTGGAACAGACTAAAATCAAGCCCTTTACATAGAGAACGCGATCTGGAAAATGTGGTCAAGCATGAGAAGAAGGCTGTGGGAAGAGCATAGGGGTGGTTGGGGGTGGTGGGGGGGGGGGGGGGCGGCAATTGAATTAGTTTACCGTACTCGCACTTTCATGGGTTTCCGACTCAGTACAGTTGGGTTAATCCTGGGTAAGTAGTTTGCTGGGACCAAGGGGACTAAGTTCCTGATTAGAATTCTTCATGCTTCATGAGATGAACAAAGCTGTGGGGAGATTAAAACTGGGGCTGTTTCCTTACCTGCATGTTCATGCCATACATCACCAATTACTGTTTTAAGCTGAGGTTTTATTGGTTTCTGCAGCAGGTTCTCATTAATACTTTAGCAGTCATTTTATGGAACAGAGTTTGCGTATTTGTGAAATAAGACACATTTTGTTGAAGGTTTTGGTCTTGCCCTCGTTGGGTAATTCTTGGGAATGACCAATGGGATGGGAGATGGACAGTGCATTGCGAATGCTGAAGCTGGCCATCTACACTGGCACAGATGGTGGTGATGACATCACACCTCAGTGCCAGGGCCTCTTGACCATTGTCCATTCACCATTATGACAGAAACATCTGGTCACTTCTCACCCATCCTCACTACTGGCCATTGGCTCCATACACTAACCCCCACTGCTAGGCCCCATCCCTCACTGCCCAGGGAGTGGGGAGCAACTGGTAAGGTTGTTGCTGAGGCATTGAATGCTCTTTGGTGGCTTCGGTTCTGGGGCATCTCTTCAGTGGGTGCTTTACTGGTACAGTTTCACCAGTTTAATAAAACCATGCACTGACTTCAGCCAGACTCTAATCTCCACCAACTGCAGAAAAGACAAATTCCTTTGAGAGAACGTGTCTGTCTTTCTTAGGAATAATACTGAAATGTTGAGCTTCGACATATCACTCAGGTGCTGACACAACTCCAAATACTGACGTAGCCATGGACATCAATGAGGGAGTTAGCCCAGGAGAAGACCACTCCCACAACTCCAAACCTTAGACCTCTCTCTATCTTTGGACCCGTTGTTGCTGCAGAAAGGCCACCAACATTATTAAAGGCCCCTCCCACGGTGGTAATACTCTCGACTAACCTAGTCTGTCAGGCAGAAGATCCAGAAGCTTACACACATGTACCAACAGGTTCAAGAACAGCTTCTCCCCTGCAGTTATTAGATTGCTAAATGGACCTCTCTAACTTCAAATCTAATGTTGATCTTGCTTTTGTGCACCACTTGTGCAGCTGTAATATCAAATGCCTTGCTCTGTCTAAGCACCCTATGATCTGTATGTCCTTGTATGTTATGATCTGACTGTGCCATTCACAAAACAAAACTTTTCACTGTACTTAGGTACAAGTGACAACAATAAATCAAATCAGATCAAATAAAACCCTCTCTTTGGAACCCTGTAGCAGCACGTTCATGTTACAGGGTCATATCCTGACTTGTCTGTTAGAGCCCCACTCCCAGATGTCAGATCACTGCTGATTCCCAATGAGCTCAAGTGATTGTTTGTTTTTTAAACATTTTTCGTTCACTTGTGAGTTGTGGGCAACACTGGCTGGCTAGCACTTATTGTCTGTTGCTAATTTCCCTGGAGAAGGCAGTGATGAGCTGCCTTCTTGAGCCACTGCAGCCATATGCTGTAGCTTTACCCACAATGTCCTTGTGGAGGGAATTCCAGGATTTTGACCTAGCAACAGTGAAGGAACAGTGATATATTTCCAAGTCAGGATGGTGAGTGGCTCGAAGGGGAGCTTGCAGAGGTAGTGTTCCCGTGTATCTGCTGCCCTTGGCCTTGGCCGTGGGTTTGGAAGGTGCTGTCTACGGATCTTTGGTGAATTTCTGCAGTGCATCTTGTAGACAGTACACACTGCTGCTACTGAGCATCAGAGATGGAGGGAGTGTATGCTTGTGGATGTGGTGCCAATCAAGCAGGTTGCTTTGTTCTGGATGGTGTCAAACTTCTTGAGCGTTGTTGGGGCTTCAGTCATCCAGGTAAGTGGGGAGTATTCCATCACACTCCTGATTTGTGTCTTGTAGATGGTAGATAGGCTTTGGGGAGTCAGGAGGTGAGTTAATCTGACTTGCTCTTGTAGTCACTGCATTCATGTGGTGAGTCCAGTTGAGTTTCTGGTCAATGGTAACCCCCAGGATAGTGATAGGGGCGGTTCAGTGATGGTTAATGCCATTGAATGTCAAGGGGAATTGTTAGATTCTCTCACATTGGAGATGGTCATTGCCTGGCATTTGAGTTGCACAAATGTTACTTGCCATTTATTTGAAATCTCTTGAACTTCCTGTGGAGAAAATGATTTTTTTCATCGATCTTCAACTCCACAGCATCAGAGTTAAAGTTGAGCCCTACATAAATGAAGCCAGTTTTCCGTACAGTTTAAAAGCAACATGGGAGATAATTTCAGTAAAACAGTCATTTTGATTTAAGTGAAAAGAAAAATGGAGCTGGATTGTAACTTTGAGAGATCGATTCAGCAAGTACTTGTTTACTTAAGAACATGTCAAATAATTAAGAAAGCCTGAAGAATGTTGTCAATGGATATCAAAGACTCACCATGAAATGTCTTCGTGATTTTGGAATGAAAAGGATCTTTTGCCCCTTTTTCCTGATATCATATACACACTGAAGATATCTTTCCCATTACCAAATTTTTTTTTCATTTATTAGCCACCCCTTTTCCAATTGATTAATTTACAACAAAACCCCTGAAGGTCAGTGCAGACCATCAAAGGTGAGAGAAGGGTAGGTAGAGGAGCAGGAGACTAAATCAAAATCGGGGGAGATAAAGCTCTGTACCTGGTGTACCATCTCTCTAAAGGTATTGAGAATACTAGTGGGCACTTTGTGCTCCCTTTCCAAGCAGCCTGGGCACAATAGATTTTTTTAAGCTGTTTTTCCCTAATCAACCTGTTCAAAGATGTTATTACACACCTCTGGAGCAGGTGGGACTTGAACCCAGGTATCCTGGTCCAAAGGTAGGAACACCAACACAGTGCCACAAGAGGGCCCCATTGGATGGTTTCCAAGGTGAATATGGAAATCTCAAACACCTGACAGTTGTAGAATTTTGCAAATTCCTCATTCATATTAAGTGAGTGCACCCAGCAGATCTCAGCATGAGGTAATTACTGCTGGGAGCCTAAGTACTAGTGTAGTGATTGTAATGAGGTCAGCCAGGTGGACTCCATAGAATATGAGTTCCCTGATTGGAGATATTAACCTGGTCCAATCAGGGAGCCCTGGCAGACAGATATAAACAGGAGTGTCAGCCATTCTGTTCATTTTGACAGCTGACTCTGAGGGATCTACTGTCAAGGGCTCTCCACATGTAAATGTGGTGTTGGGGCTCTTGGTCACTGTGGACTTATTTCAGCAAGCTTTTGGGAAATAAGTAAGAAATGGAAAAAGTTGAAGTCTCTTGCAGTTTTCAGAAGACTTTACTTCTTCCCTGTAACCTGTAAAGAGCAGCATTTATTGAACACTCTCTGTTTGGATTGGAATGTAATCACATACAAATGCCTGTCCTAATCTGACATAGTTGTGTGACCTCAGCCATTACTATATACTGCAGGTTTTTGATCAGAACCCAAGACAACACTTCTTATGAGAGTTTTTATCTCAGTGTGCCCATAACCAGTGGATTACTATTTCCTCATATTAATATAATTAGTTCACAATTAACCCTCAATTAGTATATCCATTACCAGTTTCCTCATTCCATTAGGTCTCAGAAATTCCATCAGACCAACAACCATGAGGCACAAGATAATAAAATGTGAGGCTGGATGAACACAGCAGGCCAAGCAGCATCTCAGGAGCACAAAAGCTGACGTTTCGGGCCTAGACCCTTCATCAGAGCTACAAACAGGGTAGTCAGACATCTAATGGTCACTTCAGGGAAGATTTTGTTTTGAACATGAGGCTGCATTGTGCACACAAACTTAGTGCCAGCAGTGACATTGAGGTGAATGGTGCAGAGCTGTTAGAAAGGACAGCTACAGAAAGAGAGACATGGCTATGTGCAGAGCTATGAGTTGCTACTAAAAATAAATGAAGAATATAGAAGCTAGCCATAATTAAAAGATTAGTTCAGAGAAAATGGCAGCAGCATTTCTCCAACCAGGTCCTGTTCAAATGATGGGAAGATGAAGTAGAACTGAAATGTTGTCTATGCATAATGGTAGAATTCTAAAATAACAACAGATCAGTGAGCAAGTCAAAATATCTACAGGTTGTCATACCTTTGTCACTGTTAGGGAGAAGCTGTTTTAAACATATAAACAGAGAAAATGATCGAAGCTGGCCTCTTTCCTGGGGAGGAGCTTAGAAACATGGGAATTAGGAGCGAAAGCTGGCAGTTCTGCCCTTTGAACCCACTCCTTCATTAAACATGACCATGACTGGTCTTATCCTGGCCTCAACTCCACTTTCCTGCCTGCTCCCCTAGCTCTTAATCCCACTTATTTGCTAGTTTCCTTTCATAGTTCATCTTAGCTCGCTTGATTTTGTTTTTTAGTAACCCTTTGCTGATGTTTAAAGTTCTCCCAATCCTCCAGAATGCAACTACCTTTTGCAGTATGATCTGCCCTAGTTTTTGCCCTTTACGGTACATCTAACTGCCTTCTTATGCCATGGATAATTTTTACAATTCCTTTTCCTCTCAGGAATATACTTTGATTGAGGGGTGTTTAGTACTTCCCTACACATTTGTCACTGTTCTTCAACACTCCTGCCCTTTGATATTTTTACCCAGTCCAACTCCTATGCCCAACAATAAAACTCTCATCTGTGGTTCGCTGGCTTCACTCTTTCAGTCTGAATTTGAAACTCTACCACATTGTGGTCACTCCTTCCAAGAGGATCCTTAACTTCAAGGCTATTTATCAATCCTTCCTCGATACATAATGCCGAATCTAGAGTAGCCAGTTCTCTGGTTGGCTCCATAATGTGTTGCTCTAGGAAACAGTTCCTCATACATCCTATGAACCTTTCCTCAAATTGCCCTCACTAAGTTAATTAATTCAATCAACATACATGTTCAAATCTCCTATAATTACCATTGTGCCCTTCTCACAAGCCCTCATTATTTCCTGATTTATATTATGCCGTACTTAGAATCATAACGTCCCTACGGTGTGGAAACAGGTCCTTTGGCCCAACAAGTCCACACCAATGCATCTCCCTAATCTACACATCCCTGAACACTACAGGCAACTTAGCGCAGCCAATCCACCTAGCCTACACATCTTTGGATTGTGGGAGGGAACTGAAGCACCCAGGGAAAAGCACGCAGACACAGGGAGAATGTGTGAACTCTACACAGTTGCCTGAGGGTGGAATTGAACCCAGGTCCCTGGTACTATGAGGTAGCAGTGCTAACCACTGAACCGCGATGCCATCCTGAATCAGGAGTACTGTTCAGGGATCTGTAAATTACTCCTACCAAGTGGATTGTTCCCTAGCTTTTTATTTCCACACAGACTGATGCAACATTTTGTTCCTAGTGCTAATATTATTTCTTAATAGACCCTTGACGTATACGGTGGATGGTAGAATGGGAAAAGGTAATGAATAATGAGTATTCCGAGGAATTCAGAGGCTCAGACTAAAGCTCTGGGACCACAGCAGCCAATGGAATTTCAAAATATATTCCGTCTAATGTTTCCTTGAAGAACAAAAATGGCAGAAAACTTAAAAGCTCTGAAAGCAAGCTTTGAAATCTAAGGGAGAAAGCCAGCTTCACATGGCAGGGTATGAATGGTATGAACTCAATGCTAGAGATATAAGTGAAAGAAAAGCCTGTTGATCAGTATCTAATGTCATTAACATGGGGCATTTGGGGCAGCACGGTGGCTCAGTGGTTAGCACTGCAGCCTCACAGTGCCGGGGACCTGGGTTCGATCCCAGCCTCGGGCAACAGTCTATGTGGAGTTTGCACATTCTCCCTGTGTCTGTGTGGGTTTCCTCCGGGTGCTCCAGCTTCCTCCCACAGTCCACAGATGTGCAGGCTAGGTGGATTGGCCATGCTAAATTGCCCACAGTGTTCAGGGGTGTGTGGGTTATAGGGGGATGGGTCTGGGTGGGATGCTGAAAGGGGTGGTGTGGACTTGTTGGGCTCAAGGGCCAGTTTCCACACTGAAGGGAATCTAATCTAATCTAATTAACTCACCTTGCAAAAACATGTGAATTTATACAATTGAAGGATGTTCTTATTTAGGGCAGAATAACATTAAGTATACAGGATCCTGCACAGAGAGTACCTCTACTGAGAGAGGAGAAGCTTACACTCAGCAGAGTAATTGGCCTGTGCAGAAATCCTGAGGCAATGAAGCAACAGCAGGAACATTTTCATGGCAGAACAGACAAAGCCTTGTATAGTGTTGACAAGTCCGCCAAAAATAAAGCCCTTGAGAGTAAGGTTAAAGCTTTATAATGACACCATACTTGTATTGAGAGGACAAATTACTCTGTGAGACCATTGCAGCAACAGGAATGAAGTTCTAGAGATCCAGATCTTAGGTAACAAGTAAATGCAACTCTTCTCAGCTAGAACGAGTATAAACTAGATTTGCAATGTGTTGCAGCACACTGAACCACTGAGAATGGAGCACATACAAGAGGACAACCACACCCTGGTCATAGGGTTAGAATGTCTTCTGGACAATGTCACCCTGAAGTGGGTGTGAGAGTGAGACCAATTCAGCATCCAGTGAGGAAAGTTCCAGCTGTCCTGAAAGAGAAGGCAGAGGAGCTAGTGAAGGAAGGAGTTAGTAAAGTGGTAACTCGACAGAATGGATTAGCAGCATAGTGGTGGAGGAACAAACTGGAAAGCTGAGAGTATGCATTGATCCAAGAGGTCGAAATAAAGCTCTGAAGAGATCTCACTGCCGTGTGCTAACTATCAAAGGAATTTTGCCACAAATTGGAAAGGCAACAATCTTCATCGCACTTGATGTGAAGGGTGTTTACTGCCAAGTGAAGCTGGGTGAGATCAAAAGCTTTCTCATTGCATTCTGGATACCCTTCGGAGGAAAGCAGCTGGGTGCACATGCATTTTGGCTACAGTGTTCAAGATGAGTATCACGACAGATCAACAGGGACAGTTCACGACTTTCCTGAAGTGCTAGCATTTGTGGATGATCTGTTTGTTCATGGATGCTGACAGAATGGAAGAAGCCATAGCTGACCACGATTAAAATCGAGTGCAACTACTCAACAGAGCTCACAAGGTAAAACTAAAGTTGAATAAGAAGCTTTTACAATTAAATATTGCTAAACTTTGGCCATGTAGTGATAGCAAATGGTCTTTACCCAGATCCTGTTGTTGCACTGAGCAACAGATATAAAAGCAGTGCAATAGTTTGCAGGATACATCAACTATTTGGCAAAATTCTTGCCCAGTCTGTCATTGAAGAGTGGGTCATTCTGGCAAATCACAGCCCCTGTGAATCATAGAATCGCTGAATGTCAAGGTGTAGAAGATGGTCATTCAGCCCATTGTGTCTGTGCTTGGTCTTCAAACAAGCTTCACCACCTTCTACCAAGTGCCTGCCTTTTTCTGATAGCCTTGCGTGTTATTTCTATCCAAATAGGCATCCAATAATCACTTAAATTCCTATATTAAATCTGCTTCCACAGCATGTCCAGGTAATGCATTCCAGACCCACACTTTCTGACTTTTCATTTCTTTCTTTTGAAACTCACTTTAAATTTCTGCTCCTGTTTCTTGATCCTTTTACGAGCTGGAATTGTTTCTCTCTATCTACCCTGTCCAGCCTGCTCCTGATTTTGATAAAACTCCATCAAATCTCTACTCAGCCGTTTTCTCTCCAAGGAGAACGGATACAACTTCTTCAATCTATCTTCATCGCCGAAGTTTCTCATTCCTGGAATCATTCTTGTAAATTGCTTCTGCACTCTGCAGTGCATTCACATCCCTCTCCTATAATATGATGGCCAGAACGCATGCACTTTTTTTGTATAAAAAGAGATGTTTGGATTGAAATGCAATCATATACAAATGTTTGTCCTAGTCTGCCATAATCATGTGACCTCTGCCATGAGACACAGACACAGACATGCTCACACACAGATAGTCACTCACACTCTCTCTCTCACACACACACACATACACAGACAGACACACACACACTCGCTCTCTCTCTCACACACACACACATACACAGACAGACACACACACACTCGCTCTCTCTCTCACACACACACACAGACACACTCACACACACACAAACACACACAAACACACACACACACACACACACAGACACACACACACACAGACTCAGACACACACACACACACAATAGGCAAAAGCTTAAGTTCACTTTAATGAAGACTAGTCATTGAGCGCAGTGCTATGTTGTACACAAAAAGCATCTTTAATCTGGTCAAGCTACCCAAAATGCAACACAGGAGGATTATCAAACCACATTTAGCACTGAGCCACATCAAGGGATATTGGGACAAGTGCCAACAGCTTAGTCAAAGAGGTGGACTCTAAGGAATGCTGTGAAATAGAAGGTTCATGGAGAGATTTTGGGAGGGGTATCTATAGCTGAAATCCCAGCTGTCAATGACTGACCGATAAGAGCCAGGTATGTACCAGAATTGGATGGGATACTGTGCTGAAGGAGGAGATGGAATCCTGTAGGATAGGATTGCCTCCACTGAGAAAAGCTTGGAAGATTTTTCAAAGGAACTTGTCTTAATGTTAAAGTACAAGATCCTACTTCAGATTACTATTATCCCAGGACAGGGACAGGACTAGCCCACAACCTACAGGGAGGGTAGAATCGGCTGAAATGGTCAACCCAAGTAATCATTTGGATGTTGCAGGAGGTTTACTAAATGGAAGTGGAATAACTGTAAAAGCTGCTGACCAAATGGAGATCCATAAAAAGCGAACAGAAGAAAATCCTCAACTTTGTGACCTCACATCAAACTGTAATGGAATTCCATTGTGAAAATAAGTAATTTTATACCTAAATGTGCTAAGATTCTGACATATTTACTACCTCATTTGTCTCTTTACTTCTTAAAGTGCTGATTCAGAAACCATTAATGAAAAAGCATTCTAAAGCATCAGCTTTGTACGATTCTGTTACCTGAATGAGAGTTAAGGTTCGCTGGCTGACGAGGTGAGAGACTGTGAAATGACCCACCTCTGTGACCATCAGCACTCATCAGTCCAGCTTCATCATACCTTCCAGTTCATCACAACTTACATCCCTGATCTGTCAGGAGCTCTGAACAGTGACAAAAACATCCGAGAAATTGGCGGAGTTGGGTTTCACAAGTTAATGTATTTCTCAACAGCTTCCATTTTGTGAATGAGATTCAGTGATTAATCACCTTCCTCAACTACAAAATAATGAGGACGTTAACAAAAGCATCAAAGGACAATCCTCAAGATAATAAAATGTGAGGCTGGATGAACACAGCAGGCCAAGCAGCATCTCAGGAGCACAAAAGCTGACGTTTCGGGCCTAGACCCTTCATCAGAGAGGGGGATGGGGGGAGGGAACTGGAATAAATAGGGAGAGAGGGGGAGGCGGACCGAAGATGGAGAGTGAAGAAGATAGGTGGAGAGGGTGTAGGTGGGGAGGTAGGGAGGGGATAGGTCAGTCCAGGGAAGACGGACAGGTCAAGGAGGTGGGATGAGGTTGGTAGGTAGCTGGGGGTGCGGCTTGGGGTGGGAGGAAGGGATGGGTGAGAGGAAGAACCGGTTAGGGAGGCAGAGACAGGTTGGACTGGTTTTGGGATGCAGTGGGTGGGGGGGAAGAGCTGGGCTGGTTGTGTGGTGCAGTGGGGGGAGGGGATGAACTGGGCTGGTTTAGGGATGCAGTGGGGGAAGGGGAGATTTTGAAACTGGTGAAGTCCACATTGATACCATATGGCTGCAGGGTTCCCAGGCGGAATATGAGTTGCTGTTCCTGCAACCTTCGGGTGGCATCATTGTGGCAGTGCAGGAGGCCCATGATGGACATGTCATCAAGAGAATGGGAGGGGGAGTGGAAATGGTTCGCGACTGGGAGGTGCAGTTGTTTGTTGCGAACTGAGCGGAGGTGTTCTGCAAAGCGGTCCCCAAGCCTCCGCTTGGTTTCCCCAATGTAGAGAAAGCCGCACCGGGTACAGTGGATGCAGTATACCACATTGGCAGATGTGCAGGTGAACCTCTGCTTAATGTGGAATGTCATCTTGGGGCCTGGGATGGGGGTGAGGGAGGAGGCGTGGGGACAAGTGTAGCATTTCCTGCGGTTGCAGGGGAAGGTGCCGGGTGTGGTGGGGTTGGAGGGCAGTGTGGAGCGAACAAGGGAGTCACGGAGAGAGTGGTCTCTCCGGAAAGCAGACAGGGGTGGGGATGGAAAAATGTCTTGGGTGGTGGGGTCGGATTGTAAATGGCGGAAGTGTCGGAGGATAATGCGTTGTATCCGGAGGTTGGTGGGGTGGTGTGTGAGAACGAGGGGGATCCTCTTGGGGCGGTTGTGGCGGGGGCGGGGTGTGAGGGATGTGTCGCGGGAAATGCGGGAGACGCGGTCAAGGGCGTTCTCAATCACCGTGGGGGGGAAGTTGCGGTCCTTAAAGAACTTGGACATCTGGGATGTGCGGGAGTGGAATGTCTTATCGTGGGAGCAGATGCGGCGGAGGCGGAGGAATTGGGAATAGGGGATGGAATTTTTGCAGGAGGGTGGGTGGGAGGAGGTGTATTCTAGGTAGCTGTGGGAGTCGGTGGGCTTGAAATGGACATCAGTTACAAGCTGGTTGCCCGAGATGGAGACTGAGAGGTCCAGGAAGGTGAGGGATGTGCTGGAGATGGCCCAGGTGAACTGAAGGTTGGGGTGGAAGGTGTTGGTGAAGTGGATGAACTGTTCGAGCTCCTCTGGGGAGCAAGAGGCGGCGCCGATACAGTCATCAATGTACCGGAGGAAGAGGTGGGGTTTGGGGCCTGTGTAGGTGCGGAAGATGGACTGTTCCACGTAACCTACAAAGAGGCAGGCATAGCTGGGGCCCATGCGGGTGCCCATGGCCACCCCCTTAGTCTGTAGGAAGTGGGAGGAGTCAAAAGAGAAGTTGTTGAGTGTGAGGACGAGTTCCGCTAGGCGGATGAGAGTGTCGGTGGAGGGGGCCTGGTCGGGCCTGCGGGACAGGAAGAAGCGGAGGGCCTTGAGGCCATCTCCATGCGGAATGCAGGTGTACAGGGACTGGACGTCCATGGTGAATATGAGGTGTTGGGGGCCAGGGAATTGGAAGTCCTGGAGGAGGTGGAGGGCGTGGGTGGTGTCACGGACATAGGTGGGGAGTTCCTGGACCAAAGGGGAGAAAATGGAGTCCAGATAGGTGGAGATGAGTTCGGTGGGGCAGGAGCAGGCTGAGACAATGGGTCGACCAGGGCAGGCAGGTTTGTGGATTTTGGGAAGGAGATAGAAACGGGCCGTGCGGGGTTGGGGAACAATGAGGTTGGAGACTGTGGGTGGGAGGTCCCCTGAGGTGATGAGGTCATGAATGGTGTTGGAGATGATGGTTTGGTGCTCGGGTGTGGGGTCATGATCGAGGAGGCGGTAGGAGGTGGTGTCGGAGAGTTGGCGTCTGGCCTCGGCGATGTAAGGACAATCCTCAGTCGTTTTCCAAGTTTTTCATTCTGTGCATTAATTTTTGGGACTTTTCTATTGACCCAGTCTCAAGGAGCCGTGCACCATTCAACAGCAAACTCATCAATCATTTCGCCATGAGTTTAATGAGCTTATTTAATTGACCCAAGAAAAGGTCAGTCCTTAGAAGAGCGATTTCAGTTTTTCAGAATTTGGTGCATCTAAATGACACAGATCTAATTTCTACTGCATGCATTACTGGTCTTCTGAATGGTCAGCAACTAGTCAACAACATCTGGTGAGATGGTCTGAAACTATTTGGTGATTGTTGCTAGGAATAATCAAACTTTTGAGGGCCTCCTTATCCATTCACATTGTTACACTATTTTCCAGGATCTGGACATCACTGATAAGATTTATTACTGTCCCTAGCCACCCTTGAGAAGGTGCTGGTATGCCCATGCTGCAGTCCATGTGTTGTCAGTGGATCCACAATGCTGTTAGGGGGAGAATTCCAGGTTTTTGACCCAGCATCAGTGAAGGAACGATGATATATTTCCAAATTGGGGTGGTTAGTTCCTTGAAGGAAAGGTTTCATGTGATGGTGTTCCCATGTACCTGCTGCCCTTGTCCTTCTAGATGGTAGTAATCGTGGGTTTGGAAGGTGCTGTCTGAGGATCTTTGGTGAATTTCTGAATTACATCTTGTAGCTAGTACACACTGCTGCTACTGAGCGTCAGTGGTGGAGGGAGTGGACATTTGTGGATGTGGTGCCAATCAAGCAGCTGCTTTGACCTGGATGGTGTTAAACCTCTTGAGTGTTGTTGGGGCTGCAGTCATTCAGGCAAGTGGGGGGTATTCCATCACACTCCTGACTTGTGCCTTGTAGGTGGGGGACAGGCTTTGGTGGCTGGGAAGTGAGTGCTTGCGTTATGTGGCACTTATCATTATAGAATATTTAATTCATGTCATAGTCATTAGAATACTGGAATGAGCAGAGTAGGGAAAGATGACTGAACTGAAGTGATGCTGGTATTTATATAACCAGAATGACTTATGTTATTGTGTATTTCACCAACTGACCTGTTCTGATAAGTCTATCACTGATTAGAAAATACATTAGCAAATTGTTTAACATTCAGAGGAGTGGAATTACTCCATTCACACCTTTCTAATTACTGAGGTTTTCAAAGATGTGAGAGCAGAGCTCTGTGTACATTCACTACAGAGACATTGAACTGTGATGGGGATAACTAGAGTTTACTGAGGGTCACTGAGGTTTCTGAATGCAATGCAGGGAAACGTTAAACAAATGTTCTTCTCTTTCCACTGATGTGTTTGATAGAATTGCTGACTGCAGCAAAATATTTACTTTAAAGATCCCACACCCATGTGAACCTTGATGCTTATCCAACTGGTTAATTTGTCAGAGCCATGTTCTTTCAGAGTGTTGGCTTATCTTGAAAACCTGGGGTCCTCTGGTAGAATTTTCTGGAGGAATGGCTGACAGTGGACAGTATGCAATGCATGCCATCAATGCATGAAGACAAATTATAAACACACACACCAGCCTGCAACTATTAAGTGCTGACATGGTTTCATTATAGCAGAGGCAGATGGCAGCTGAAGCCAAAGGGCCACAAGAAGAAAGCTGGTCTGTTGATGGCAGCCTGTAGGAATGGCTAAAGAAGCATACAGCTGGAATGGACTGAATTCCTTGGTAAAACATTAATGGCAGCATTCTGCCTCCAAGACACTGGGCTGAACAATGACCCTCAGTTGTAAACGTATTTTGAAGGTGTTTGCTGTGGAATTTCCTTTTTAATGGGCACCTAACCTATTTGGGGAGTAACTGGGGATGTCAGTGGACCAGCCGAAGCTGACTTTCTGGGGAGGTTGGTTAAGATCCCAGAGGACAGATAATGAAATTTGAAGTGAATGAAATTGAAGAGTTTGGAAAGCTAGTCCATTGGTGAGCGTCCGGACAGTCAGTGAGCCATGGCAGGAGCTGTTGGAGTTTGCACCAGGATCACCAAAACTACTGAATGCACCACGAGGAAGCAATAAGTTTATGTTGTTCCCTTATCATTGCTGTGGTTGATGTACTGAACTTCTAATCGCCTGCCAGTCCAACACCCAACCATGTTCCCTGGACAAAATCAGTCTGCCGCAGTGCCCCAGTGAGGCTCACTGTAAGCCAGAAGAACAACATCTCATTTTCTGCCTGGGGATCCTGAAGCCTTCAGGACTCAATATTGAGTTCAATAATTTTAGAGCCTGAACACCTTTCTCCATGTCCTCTACCCGTCCCCACACTCCAGGCCCTGTCATGACTCAGTCTGCTTTCAGTATAGTCAACCCACTGTCACCATCCATGGTACCCGTTAGCAGGTTCTCTTTCTCCTGCAGACTGTCATCCATCCCTTCGTCTCCTTGACTGTTGTTCTCTCTCCCAATCTGTCTGTCTCTCTGGGCTCCATCTCCACTTATCACATGCTTCTTTCCCTTGTCAGTGTCGCTGGCTGGCCAGCATTTATTATCAATCACAAGTTGCCCCTTGAGAAGATGGTGTTGAGCTCTTGAACCACTGCAGTCCATGTGATGGAGCGAGATTCACAATGCCACTGGGGAGGGAATTCCAGGATTTTGATGCAGCAACAGCAATATATTTCTAACTTAGAGCCAAATCACCCTTTATTTACTTGTGCACAGTACACTAGCTGTGGCCAGCCAGCTCAGAGTTAGTCCTCTGACTGAGGAGACACTGAATCGCCTGTTTATAACTATCATACCTGATTGGCCCAGGCTGACAACCCCAATCATGGATCTCATAGTAAATAAGATCTACCTGTTTCCAATCACTGCAATTTCCAAGTTAGGATCGGAGCTTGTAGGCAGTGGTGTCCCAAAGTATCTGCTGCCCTTGCCCTACTAGTTAGAATTGGTTGTAGGTTTAGAAAGTTCTGTCGAAGGATCCTTTGCAAGTTGTTGCTCTTGTGGATCTTGTCGATAGTACATGCTGCAGAGTGTACTGCTTGGTGATGTGAATGTTGAAGGTGGTTAATATGGTATCTGTTTGTCCTGGATGGTATCAAGCTGCATGAGTGATGTTGCAGTCACACACATCAAGGCAAGTGGGGAGTATTCCATCACGCTGCTGAGTTGTGCCTTGTAGATAGTGGACAGGCTTTTCTGCTCCTGTTGGTGGCCAACAGTGCCTCATTGATGGCCAGTTTTGAGTTGCTAGATCAGTTTGAAGCCTGACTCATTTAGCATGGTGATAGTACTGCACAACACAATGGAGGGTGTTCTTAATGTGAAAATGGCCTTCATCTCCATAAGGACCATGCAGAGGTCGCTATTACTGACACTGCCATGGACGCATGCATCTTAACCAGCATTTTGGTAAAGATGAGGTCAAGTATGTTTTTCTGTCTTGTTGGTTCCCTCACCAGCAGTCTAGCAGCGATGTCCTTTAGGACCTGACCAGCTCGATCAGTAGTACTGCTGCCAAGCCACTCTTTGCAATAGACATTGAAATCCCCCTATCTGGAGTTTACATTTTTGCTGTTGCAGCACTCAGCGCTTTATGCAAGTTGGGGTCAACAAGGAGTACTAAAACAAAAGGGAAAAGCTGCAGATCCAAAATAAACAGTGTTTCCAGCTGAGTACCCTTCCTTGGAATGGATTCTTTTTCTCCCAGAAGCTGTTTTTATTATGGAGCGTACTGATTCATCAGCGTTGAGAGGGGTGTAGTAATCAGTGGGAGGTTTCCTTGTCCATGTTTAACCTGAAGTCATGAGACATCATAGGGTCTGGAGTCAATTTTGAGGACTCCCAGTGCAACTCCCAACTGTATATCACAGTATCACCATGTCTATCCTGCTGGAGGGGAAGGACGTACCCAGAGAAGGGGATGGTGGTGTCTGGGATATTGTCTGTAGTTCCTACTCTTCACCACTGGAGTAGAGCAGTGCGACTGCTTTGGGAACTTCTACTGTTCTTTTCATTAAAATCTCCAATTTGGGATTGCTGAATATTTTATTGATAATTGGAGACAGATCATGGGTTGCTTGAGATAACAAGGTGTAGAGCTGGATGAACACAGCAGGCCAAGCAGCATCAGAGGAGCAGGAAGGCGGATGTTCAGAAATGAAGAATCTAGACCCGAAACATCAGCTTTCCTGCTCCTCTGATGCTGCTTGGCCTGCTGTGTTCATCCAGCTCCACACTTTGTTATTTCATGGATTGCTTTCCATTTTTGTGGAAATTGTTATGGGACATTCAAATGTTTAAAGGATTTGTTTAAAAATCCAACACCTCTGTTCTCAAAAACACACTGTGCCTGTTTGGAATGAGCCTGTCAGCACTGCCTTTACAGTCACTGAGAAGGGACCTCCAAACAAACTTGCTAAATATTAGCCAGAGGGTTAGCAGCATAATGCTAGCTTTAACCTTGCGAACAATGCTGTCCTGGAGATTATTTATTCTGATACTATTATTTCAGGTTTAATGAGGAGTAATTTGTATATTAGATTACATAGTATCGCCCCGAAACGCACAATGGGAGCTATCCATGCTGGTGAACGAGAAAAGATAGGTTAAAAGTTCATTTAGAACATGAAGACAAAATTCAACCCAAAGCAGCAACCTTCCTTTTTCCCTTCACAGTCACTGCCCTGTTTTGTAATTCTAGTAGTTTCTGCCTTTACAGCATCTGCAGATTCCCTGTTTCCTAATGTGCAAGTGATTAACACAGTTGATTGACTGATTTATTGCCACGTGTACCGAAATACAGTGTAAAGCTTTGTTTATGAGCAGTACAAGCAGATCACAGTAAGCAAGCATGTACAGATCAAAAAGACTTAGACAGAGGCATACAGGTTGCATTGCACAGTGCGTGTCTGAGGCAAGGTTAGCAAGATCAGTGTTATTTGAGGCGAGAGAGCCCATTCAACATTCTGATAATGGCCGGGAGGAAGCTGTTCCTGAACCTGCTGGTGTGAGTGTGTTCAGGCTTCTGTACCTTCTGCCTGATGGAAGAGGCTGTAGGAGGCCATTGCCAGGGTGTGATGGGTCTTTGATGATGTTGGCGGCCTTTCCGCGGCAGCGAGCTGTGTAAATGGAGTCCACGGATGGAAGGTTGGCTTCTGCGATGGTCCGGGCTGTGTGCACCACCTTCTGTGATGGTCCGGGCTGTGTGCACCACCTTCTGTGATGGTCCGGACTGTGTGCACCGCCTTCTGTGATGGTCCAGACTGTGTGCACCACCTTCTGTGATGGTCCGGGCTGTGTGCACCACCTTCTGTGATGGTCCGGACTGTGTGCATACCACCTTCTGCGATGGTCCGGGCTGTGTGCACCACCTTCTGTGATGGTCCAGGTTGTGTGCATACCACCTTCTGCGATGGTCCGGGCTGTGTGCACCACCTTCTGTGATGGTCCAGGCTGTGTGCACCACCTTCTGTAGCTTTTTACGGTCCTGGGCAGAGCAGCTGCCGTGTCAGACCATGAATTTTAGGATCTGTACAAATTTTATCACAAACCTTTCCCAATGTGAGGCATTAAACATTAGGTTTGTGACTAGGAACAAGACATTAAGGTGCAGTAACAAAGTTGCTGGAAAAGCTCAGCTGGTCTGGCAGCATCTGTGAAGGAAAAAGCAGAGTTAATGTTTCGGGTCCGGTGACCCTTCCTCAGAACTCAGTTCACATTGAACATTCAAACAAAATTTAACCCAAAACTTGGTTCTGAGGAAGAGTCACCGAACCAGAAATGTTAATTCTGTTTCATCTTCTACAGATGCTGCCAGACCTGCTGAGCTTTTGCAGCAACTTCTGTTTTTGTTCCTGATTTACAGCACCCGCAGTTCTTTCGGTTTTTATTAAGGTGCAGTATTTTGTATTTCTGCTTTGTATTATTCAGACCTGGGAGCTCTCGGGTGTAAACAAGCTTTGTCAGGCCTTTGGCATGTCTCAAGCTGCAGCATCTTTGGATGGGGCTAAATCTTAACTGTTCGTTCAGTAAATGTCATCCTGGGAACAACAGATTGAAGCTCAATCTTAATAAACCCATAACATCGACCAAGGTATGAGATTGTGCAGATTGAAAGATGGAAATCTGTTTATTGCTGCAGCAAGAATGCTTTAGGCTGCAGATTTCCCTGCTGATATACCCAGGCAGAATGGAAAACAAGTGCAAATGAACAAGTCCGTCTCTGTTTCTAGTTCATTCTATTTTGTTTTACTGCTGAATCAAACTGTTCAATATGGAAACCTAAGTGAACTTTCCGATCAAAAACAGGTTTAATACCTTCATTAAAATAAACACTGAAATCGAGCAGTCATCTATTCACCTGGTCTAAAGTGAAATGAAATTGGTGAGGATGGATGATGGATAGTAATTTTATTTATTGGGAGAGCCTGCATTCCTCAGAGAATGTACTATTTAGCCACGATGCAACAAAGCGCTATCTCTGTCAAGGCACATTGAGAAAAACAATGCCAGAAATTACTGGGAAACCTCAGCACGTCTGGGAGCTTCTGTGGAGAGAGAAAGCAGAGTTAATGTTTCCATTCTGAAGAAGGGTCACTGGACCCAAAACATTAACTTTGCTTTCCCTCCAAAGATGCCACCAGACCTGCTGATTTTTTCCAGCAATTTCTATCTTTGTTTCTGATGTCGAGTATCCGCAGTTTTTTTTTGATTGATTGTTAATATGAAGACAAAGAGACAGATGTAAGTTAAACATTCACTGAAGTCATGAAGTAAACTCTTCTCATCAAACCGTATTTTGGCCATCTGATTTTTATTAATTTTCCTCCATTAAATTATTCTTCTATAACTAGTCCCCATTAGGTATTAGAGATAGTAAGAGCTGCAGATGCTGGAGAATCCGAGATAACAAGGTATAGAGCTGGATGAACACAGCAGGCCAAGCAGCATCAGAGGAGCAGGAAGGCTGAGGTTTCGGGCCTAGACCCTTCATCATTTTCTGAAACGTCAGCCGTCCTGCTCCTCTGATGCTCGTTGGCCTGCTGTGTTCATCCAGCTCTACGCCTTGTTATCTCCCATTAGGTATTAACTCTGCTTTCAGTTGGTGATTTTTTGCTTCAATTTAATCTCTCACTAGTGAACTCAATCTTAGTCCCTCTACAATTTTTCTGACAGCCCAAGGGTTGTGTATTTATGTAGCCTTCCTAATGTAGTCAAATATGCCAAGGTGCTAAGGAAAAACCTGACACTTAACCACATGAATGATCTTAGAGCTAAGGTTGGAAGCTTGGTCTTTGAGGTTGTTTTTTAAGAACTGTGCTCAACGAGAGATGGAAAATTCCAGGGAGGGAATTTCAAAGACAGGACCCAGGGAGCTGAAGTCATAGCTAGCAGTGGTGGAATCAATAAAATGGGGAAGCTCAAGAAGTCAGAACTGGAAGAGCACAGATTATCTGATTGTAGGCTGGAGGATAGCACAGAGGGGTTTAAAAACAAGAATGAAAATATTAATACTGAGGCATTCCCCAACCTGTAGGTCAGTGACCACATTAGACATGGGTGAACAGATACAGGTGCAGTTTAGGATGGACCTGACAGAGTTTTGCTGATCTCAAGATGGTGGACAGTAGAATCTGTAAGGACAGGTAGGAGTGTATTGCAACAGTCAAACTTAGAGAGGTAACAAAAGTCAGAGATGAGAGTTTCAGCATCAAATCAACTGAAGCAGGGTATGCAGTTGGAAGATGTTACAGAGGTGGAAATAGGAGGGCTTCATGTCATTGGAAGATCATCTCAGAGTCAAATAAGGACACTGAGTTTGTGAACATTCCAGTTCAGTTTCAGACCGTTGACAGAGGGACGGACAGAGTTGGAGGAAATGAAGATTGGGAGAGGACCAAATAAAAACGGATTTTTTCTCTTCATTGTTTAATTGGAAGAAGCTCCACATAATCCAGCACTAGATGTTGGACACACAAGTCAAACCTGAGATGGTCAAAGGGCAAGAGGTGGTGGTGAGACTGAGTTGGGTGTTGTCAGTGTAAGTGTAGTATCTGATGCTGGATAGTTTCAGCAAAGCACCTGTACCAGTGTTACCTTTCCATTGTCCACCTGACTGTCTTGCACCTTGTCTGAGTATGATTGCTAAATTGACACCAACCAATTTTTAATAATCAGTCCTTTGAGTTAGAAGCTGCAGAATGATGTTGTTAGATTCATCTCACATCATATCTTCACAGCTAGCAGGCAGCAGATTGTTATCCCTCAATGCTACAGCGGTAAATGAGAAGCCACAAAGCAGCACCTTTAATTTGGGTGAAATTTCCAAGGTGCTGAAGAAAACGAAATGACCTTTTTACCAGACTGTTGCTGTCTCCTGTTTCTGAAACCAGGGTTAGCATGGAAACAAACATTAAACTTACCTAAATGCCCCTTTTCTATTGTTAAAAATC
The DNA here is from genome assembly GCF_030684315.1 of Stegostoma tigrinum. NCBI lineage: Eukaryota > Metazoa > Chordata > Chondrichthyes > Orectolobiformes > Stegostomatidae > Stegostoma > Stegostoma tigrinum. The sequence goes on along the minus strand of NC_081390.1, from coordinate 27,866,305 downwards.
GCAAGCAGCCTGTTTCTGTTTCTGTTAGCATCTGCTCAGGCAGAACAACAGAAATTAAGCATTTTTCCTCTGAGAACAGAAAATAATTTCAACAGAGCTGTGCAGCAGTGTAATTTAGTTGATGGGTAATTGGTGGAGCAGAATTGGGATCAGAGTTCAAGAGTAGATTACGTAGGCTGAAGGAACGCAGCAAGAGTTGGAGTAAATGTGATGGCCGCTACTTGGTTATGTGAGAGCTATAACTGCCAGTGTGAGCTAGTTGTGCTGAGTAATTGTTTCCAAATGATAGCTTCTCCATAGTTCATAGGGGCAAGTAGACATTCCTAAGGTTTAGCTGTTGAAGTTGGCAGAGGTTGACCCCATGTTGCAGAGTTATCACTGTGAGACAAACAGGTGGCTGCTCTGAGCAGGTCTCACTAGGGCTGAGTTTCGGATATGATTGATATTTCCTCAGCCTGGGAGGCTCTGGTTGACTGTTCCATTCATTTCCAACAACTTTTTTCACTTGTTTGGTTCACAAAATGCTTCAACATTCTGAAACAGGCTCAGCTGAGCAAAATAAATGTGTCTGACATTGGCTGTGGCAGTTTTTAGATAAAACTCAGGGTTTGTATAACTAGGAGATGCTTCAGATCTCACAGGTTCAATAATCTTTCAGTTTTGTTCGAGTGTCTTTTTCTTTGTGTTTTGCCCAAGTTGGCAAAACCAATTTATCATGGATAGCAAAGAATTTAATGTCGGAATCTTATTCTGATGTGATGTAAAACTCATTATTGTGGGAGATAAGTGATTTCACAAGAATTGATCGAAGATTGGATAAAGCATTGAAATGAGATTCTTTTATTAAATTAGGAAAGGGATAATCCATTGTAGAAAAATGCCTGTCACCAAATAGATATTACTATGTGATAATAAAATGTGAGGCTGGATGAACACAGCAGGCCAAGCAGCATCTCAGGAGCACAAAAGCTGACGTTTCGGGCCTAGACCCTTCATCAGAGAGCATGATGAAGGGTCTAGGCCCGAAACGTCAGCTTTTGTGCTCCTGAGATGCTGCTTGGCCTGCTGTGTTCATCCAGCCTCACATTTTATTATCTTGGAATCTCCAGCATCTGCAGTTCCCATTATCTCAGATATTACTATGTGCTTTTGTTATTTCTATAATAAACCAGTTCTGAGACACTATTTTCAATTTCTAGATCATTTGTTTGTGAAACTCAATCAGATTCTAGTCTGTGACATTGCTCCTTTGTAAAAAGGAACTAAATAAATTAATGTCAGCATCTGCAGTGAACCCAAGACACACACTCTACATTCTCGTCTCAGGCATGTTGGAAAACCGCATGAGCTCTTCATTGAGAGAGGAACATTTCGGAACAGAATTATTATTAAACAATTTTTGAAGCAGTGGGTAAAGCTGTAACCGAGTTGTTCCCTTGACTGAGCTGTTTGCAGAGCTTAGCAGTGCATTGTGGGAGTGGAGTTAAGCCCACTGTGTGTAATTGGCAACTGTTATCAGCACTTACTGATGTCATTAATTTTCTGCAATGGTCTTGAGTAAATTTACACAGTGATATCTCTGATCAGAGGGTGAGGGAAATGCATTTTCAGCCAACAGTGTTAAGTAAAGATACATTTCTTTGAATATCAATTTATCTACTTTAAACAATAATTTCCTCAATTCAATTAATACAAACACTTCAAAGATCACCATTCATTGCTGGGCATTCACTAGTAAATATTGATCTATACTATTTTATACAGTGGCAGTGGGTCAAACATTTTTGCTCTGACTAGTGTATTTTTGTGCTGAGTACCCATGGCTACATATGAAAGGGGATTTTCAGCATTGGTGCTGGCTATACCTGAGAATGTTCTTTCCCACTGTGATGATCAACAATCTCAGATTGTTTCTGGGTCCCTTCATTTTGGTCTCCGTTCTCTAGTTAGCACTGAGTTATTTAAATATCACAGATAATCATTGCAGCGTTGATGATCTTGCCAGGCACCTTTCAAAAGGATAGTCAGACTCCAGACCGGACCCACAACAAGAAACAGGAGAACTGAGCTTGGAAGCTCTTCTCCTTCCCAATGTTGAACAACCGACACAGGCACCAGAGCAGAAGCTGCAAGCTGACAGGGCTCTGAGCTCAGGAGGCCGTTATCACGGAACATGTGACTTTCAAGAAACATCTTGGAAAAACAATGCTCCATTCTTCTTTCCTTGATGTCTTTAGAACAGACAATTCTTGCACTCAACCCTTCAAATTCCAACATAAGAAAACAAGAAATAGGAATGAGGTAAGGCCATTCAGTCCATAAAACCCGTACCACCATTTCACAAGACCACAGCTAATCTGCTTCAGCCATCAATTCCCGACTATTTCAAGGATCTATCTACCATCTCTTTGAATGCATAGAATTCCTACAGCATGGAAACAGGCCACTCAGCCCAACAAGTCCACACCAACTGTCCAAAAAAGCATCCCATCCAAACCCCAGCCCCCTACCCTTTCCCTGTAACCCTACATTTTACATGGCTAATGATCCTAAGCTACACATTGCTGAATACTGTGGGCAACTTAGCATGGCCAATGCACTCAACGAGCACAACGCTGGGCTGTGGGAGGAAACTCACACAGACACAGGGAGAATATGCAAACTCCATACGGACAGTTATCTGAGGGTGGATTCAAGCCCAGGTCCCTAGTGCTGCTAGGCAGCAGTGCTAGCCACTGAGCCACCGTACCACACTCAATGATTAAGCTTCACAGAGAATTCCCAATATTTACTACCCTCTGGAAGAAGAAATTCCTTAGCATCTCAGTTTCAAATGAGTATCACCTTACTGTGTAACTACTTCAATGTTACCTCATTGTTAGAAACATCTTCTCAATGCCAGTATATCCTTTTTAAATAAAAAACCAGAAGAACTGCAGATGCTGTCAATCAGGAACAAAAACAAAGTTGCTGGAAAAGCTCAGCAGGTCTGGCAGCATCTGTGAAGGAGAAAACAGAGTTAACGTTTCGGGTCCGGTCACCCTTCCTCAGAACTGATGGTGACTGGGAAAATGTCAGTTAACATACAGCAACAGGGAGGTGGGTGGGGTGGGGAGCAAACAATAGGATAGAGCCCAAAGAGAGAGAAAGACAGTTGGACAGACAAAGAAGTTGCTAATGATCAGACTGGGAGGGTGAGTAATTGTTAATGGGGACTACCAACTGTCCAGCCGTCTTTCTCTCTCTTTGGGGCCTATCCTATTGTTTACTCCCTACCCCACCCACCTCCCTATTTTCTGCATATAAACTGACGTTTTCCCAGCCACCATCAGTTCTGAGGAAGGGTCACTGGACCCGAAACGTTAACTCTGTTTTCCCCTTCACAGATGCTGCCAGACCTGCTGAGCTTTTCCAGCAACGTTGGTTTTATCCTTTTTTAAATATAGGAACTAAAAGTGCACACAGCCCTCAAAGTCACAAGGCCACAAATGTATTGAAAATGAAGCCACTGCTACAATTAGCAAGATAACGTGCTGAAGTAACTTCAGAGAGTAAATTCTGACAAATCCCCAGGGCCAGACAGTCTCCAGCCCAGGGCTCGAAAAGAGACAACTGCAGATAAAGTAGACTTTCCAAAATTCTCAGAACTCCAGAACAGTGGAGGGAACCTCAGGGCAGTGAGTCAAACATCAGTCTTTGGGAAAATGCTGGGATCTTTGATTGAGGGAACCTTAACAATGCACTTGAGGGGAAAAATACTTTGATTAGATCAAGTCAAAATGATCCTACAAAAGGGAAATCCTGTTTGATAGATTTATTATGACCCCTCGGGATTACAATTAGTTGATAGATCAAGGGATACCAATAGGTTCACTACCAAAGGGTTTCCAAAAGATACTTGATGAGGTGCCACAGTATACACAGATCAGGATCACTGAGTCAGGAGGAACATATTCTCAGAAGTAGAGGATTGTTTAACAGGAAACAGAGAAGGGATAAGTGGAACATTTTCAAGTTGGCAAGCTGTGACTGGCAGAGTGCCACAGGGATCAGTGCTGGGACCTCAGCTATTTACAGTCTACACTAACGATTCAGACAAAGAAACAGTGAGTAAATTTGGTGATAACAAGCCAGGTGAGAATGTAAGCTGTGAACAGGACACAAAGTTACAGCAAAGAGATATAAACAGGTGAAAGAGTGAGCAACAAGCTGACAGATGAAGTATAGTGTGGGGAACTATAAGGTCATTCCTGTAAGAATAGAAAAGCAAAAGGTATGTTGTTTATACAAGCAATATCGAAGCTGGCATGCAGGTAAAGGGAAGCACGTGGTATGTTGGTCTTTACTGCCTGGGTTTTAGAGTATGGCATTAAAGAAGCCTGCCGCAACTATACTGGGCTTTATTGAGACCACATCTGGAATATGAGGATATGTTTGCACTAGAGATCCTGCAGTCAAAGTTGTTACAAAGTATATCTGTTGTGATTGCAATGAGGTCCGTCAAGTCAAACTCATAGGGTATGAGTTCCTTGAAGAGGCAGCACTAGAGTTGAGGACTCTCCGTATGTAAATAGAGGGTGACTTGCTGCCAAGATACTGGTCTCTGTGGGGTTATTTTAAAATCTATACAGAGAACGATCCCTCCCTGTACCGTGTTTGTGCGTGTGTGTGCGTGTGTTATTTAGAGAGCAATAATTTTACTTTTAATATTACAAAATAAATGAGAACTGAATAAAATAGTTAAATGTATCTGGCTATCTGCCTACGCAGGTACAATTACAATGTTTGAATGACATTTGGATGAGAGAGTAGTAAGGGAATGGAACGCTTTGCCTGCACCGGTCGTAGATTCGCCAACTTTAGGTACATTTAAGTCGTCATTGGACAAGCATATGGACGTACATGGAATAGTGTAGGTTAGATGGGCTTCAGATCGGTATGACAGGTCAGCACAACATCGAGGGCTGAAGGGCCTGTACTGTGCTGTAATGTTCTATGTTCTATGTTCTATGATACATGAATGGGAAAGGATTGGAGGGATATGGGCCAGGATCAGGCAGGTTGGACTAGGTTAGGTTGGGATCATGGTCAGCATGGGCTGGTTGGACCGAAGGGTCTGTTTCCATTCTGTATGACTCTATGACTCTACAACTCCGACTGTCTGACTGGTACACACAATGTCACATGGTGCATGGAGCTGCCGAGTCTGTCACCTTTGGCTTTTGCCCCTTTGTTGGAGTGAGCCAATCGGATTGAACCTTTTTGTTACTGTGGGTTGTCAAGGCTGCAGCGGAGTCGAGCTGAGAAGGTGGTGAGTACAAGGAGCCGGGCCATTTGTTGGAACTGGGTATGGGGTGGGAGGGTTTCAGCTCACCACCTCACCCAAGCCCTTGCATGCTGGTGGAGGGAAGCTGCTGTCACTGGACAGGCTTTGTCTCTGAGACTGGAGCTCATGGAGACCTCTGCAAGATTTTTAAAAATTTACTTGTGGGGTGAGGGTGTCACTGGCTAAACCAGCATTTATTGTCCAGAGGGTAGTTAAGAGTTAATCGCATTGTGGGTCTGGCGTCACATGTAGGCCAGACCAGGTAAGGATGGCAGATTTCCTTCCCTAAAGGACATTAGTGACCCAGATGGTGTTTTCGCCCAACAATCATCAATAGTTTCATGGTCATCATTAGATTCTTAATTCCTTCTTTATTGAGGTCAAATTCCAACATCTGACCTGGTAGGGACAGTAGCGTGGGGATTGACAGCACCAGGCAGCTTCTGAATCAACTCCATTTTAATGGATTATTGCTGCAAACAACCAGAAAAGTATATAGGCAGCTCAGGGTGCTGTCTCGGCTTCCTTTTCACAATCTATTAGGTGAAAGAGTTCTTTTGCAACATCTTTAAAAGCCTCACAAAGGATCTCATGAAATAACAGCCAGTGCTCATGTAATTTAATCCAGTCATCCCATCATAAATTCCTTATGTTTCATTTCATTAGTTACGGGGGGAGAGTGAGCCCAGCCCCAGGAAAAGTGAACCCAGCTCAGGGAAGGAACATTTGCTTCCTTTTCCAGGGTGAACACAGGCACTGATTCCAATGAAGCAGCCTATGTCGGAACGATAGGCCCAGCAAGGAAAGATGGTACCTGAGGATCATTGTCTTCATTATTGCTTGGGTCTGGCGCTGGCAGCAGCAGAAGGTCATCACCATGGCATTGACATGGTGAGCCACGTTGAGTGATGTAATCCTGATGTCCGTTTGGTCAGCACAGCTGGTAGTGGAGATGAATCAGCGAGGTAGGCCCAGCAGGGAAAGATAGTGTCTGAGGATCAGTGACTTCAATATTAGTTGGGTCCAGTGTAGACAGCAAGAGGCAATGGTGTTTCTGAGGCAGAACTCGAATGTAGATGGACTTCCCTTTATCTTTTCATTGTCTTCTTATTCTTAAAGCTATCAAAATGCTGTTATTTCCTGGTGATGAATGAAAGCTTTTCACTGTATTTTATTGTATTTCTCACTGCAAAATACACGTGACAATAAAATCATTCAATTCAATTCAGTAACTTGATCAGATGTAGTGTTGACCACATGAAGACCCTGAAAATTGCAGTGGGAACTCAAACCAGACCGGAGTTGCTTTTTTAGGGAATTATTTTGGAAGTTACTTGCTTGGAGGCATTCTCAGAGATTTGTGCTCAGTGTCATATTTACTCAACACCAGCATTGTCAGGGTTCATTTAATATTACTCACGTTCATTTTTAATAAACCTAATAATTAAATACACGTTTTGGTATCAGTTGATCAGTTGTGCAATGATCATTGGGGTTGTAGGCTGGAAAAATTTTAGCTTCTCATCATCCATTAGTTTAGATAAATTGAAAAATTAATTCAAAACTGGTTAGGACAAAGGGTCATGACAAGACAGCAAGGGAACAATGCAGCACTGATCTCAGAAAGTTTTGCAGATACCACAGATCAAACACCCAGTACAGATAATGATGGAATGTGGGTGTCCTTGAAGAAAAGGTGGTGTATCACCTTCCTCAACCACTAAAGCCTGTGTGCAGTAGACAGACCCATAGTGCTCCTGAGATGCTGCTGGGCCTGCTGTGTTCATCCAGCCTCACATTTCATTATCTTGGATTCTCCAGCATCTGCAGTTCCCATTATCACAGACCCATAGTGCTGTTGGGAGGGAGTTCCAGGATTTTGACCCAGCGAAGCTGAAAGAATGACGATTTATTTCCAAGGACAATGTGGGAGGTGTTGTTAATTTATTCTGTAGCCAGATGATGAAGTAGGAAATCAGAGGCTAATCTTTCACTTAAAGTTAGATATATTTGCAGAATGTAACAGTAAAAATGTCTGCCTCCTCTCTGACCAACAATCAGTGACTCAGAAATCTCTTGTGTGTGTGTTCCAGCTCCTCAATCAATACTTCGTAACTGTGAATCTAAAACTGTAATAATACCATGAATATACCATTAACAGAGTCCTCTCTTTTCTCTACCTCAAAACTTTCTAACACAAACAATATTTTAAAACAATTTAAAAGGGTAAAACAAACAAAACCCCTTGTCAATAAACACTGCACCACATCAACATACAGTTATCCCTTTTCCAATAGGGATTTTCAATAGTCTCTTTGTGCAAGTGTCCCTTTTTGTAAAGTAAGCAACAAATGATGAGTTGTTTCAATCAATATTATCATTTTTTTTCTTTCTAGCACCTCTTTTGGATTAGTAAGCTGAGTCTTTAATCTTTCTTCAGGCATGTTTCTTGTCGAATGTATGAGGAGCGATAGCCTAGTGGTATTATTGCTGGCCTGTTAATCCAAATAGAACATAGAACATAGAACATTACAGCACAGTACAGGCCCTTCGGCCCTCGATGTTGTGCCGACCTGTCATACCGATCTCAAGCCCATCTAACCTACACCATTCCATGTACGTCCATATGCTTATCCAATGACAACTTAAATGTACTTAAAGTTGGCGAATCTACTACCGTTGCAGGCAAAGCGTTCCATTCCCTTACTACTCTCTGAGTAAAGAAACTACCTCTGACATCCATCCTATATCTTTCGCCCCTCAATTTAAAGCTATGCCACCTCATGCTCGCCGTCACCATCCTAGGAAAAAGGCTCTCCCTATCCACCCTTTCTAACTCTCTGATTATTTTATATGTCTCAATTAAGTCACCTCTCAACCTTCTTCTCTCTAAGGAAAACAGCCTCAAGTCCCTCAGCCTTTCCTCATAAGACCTTCCCTCCATACCAGGCAACATCCTAGTAAATCTCCTCTGCACCCTTTCCAAAGTTTCCACATCCTTCTTATAATGTGGTGACCAGAACTGTACGCAATACTCCGAGTGCGGCCGCACCAGAGTTTTGTACAGCTTCAGCAAAATAATTAAGCATCTAATGTCGACCATGTGTCTATTATTGGAAAAAACCCATCTGGTTCACTAATAGCCCTTAGGGAAGGAAACTGCCATCCTTGCCTGGTCTGGCCTAAAATGTGACTCCAGGCCCACAGCAATGTGGTTGACACTAAACTGCCCTCTGGGCAATTACGGATGGACAATAAATGCCATCTGGTCAGCGATGCTCTCATCGTCTGGATGAAATTTTTTTTAAAAATTCCATAGGATAACTGTATCTCTCAGGTAAAACTGTGCCACAGCCCCACTCTCTCATTGGAGGGAGTTTAACCTGAGGGTCACTATTCCTCAGTGAGGGAGGAGGTTGAGAAGGCAAGTTCTCTGTGGTAAGCTCAGCCAGTGCAGGGATTGATCTCATGCTGTCGGCAATATTCTGCATCATGAATAAATCAGCCAACTGGACCATCCAGACCCCTCTAAATGTCACAAGGCTGCTCTCTCATCAGTGAGAGGTAACTGGTGATAGTTTAACCTGAGGGGGACTGTGCCTCAGGTGAGGGAGGAGGTTGGGGAGAAGAGCTGTTCATGGTAACCTCTACATAACATTCACTAAGCAAACTGTTCTCAGAATAGAAGCAGCAATGCCTTCTGTACTAAATTATACGGAACAGTTGATAAGTAAAACCCCATATTAATTGCTTCGGAGCCTGTGTTTCTGCAGCTAAAGGGCTTATAACGACTCCTAGCTTCCTCCATCAAAGGAAACCATTTTCCATTTTCATCAATCTGTAATATTGTAAAACCAGTTATACTCAAATGCCCGACTGAAAGATTATCAAGGGAAGCATCGCTATAAACAGGGACTATTTTCATGCCCTTCAGAAACCTGAGGCTAGAAACACGAGTATGCATTTCTGATTGCTCAATCGAGCTTCTAAATGCACTAGAGATAGTAGGAACTGCAGACGCTGGAGAATCTGAGATAACAAAGTGTAGGGCTGGATGAACGCAGCAGGCCAAGCAGCATCAGAGGAGCAGGAAGGCTGATGTTTCGGGCCTCAACCCTTCTTCAGAAATGGAGGAGGGGAAGGGGGTTCTGAAATAAATAGGGAGAGAGCAGGAGGCAGTTAGATGATGAATAGAGGAGGAGATAGGTGGAGAGGAGACAGACAGTTCAAGGAGGCGGGGATGGAGCCAGTAAAGGTAAGTGTAGGTGGGGAGTAGGAGGAGATAGGTCAGTCCAGGGAGGATGGACATGTCAAGGGGGTGGGATAAGGTTAGTAGGTAGGAGATGGGGGTGGGGCTTGAGGTGGGAGGAGGGGATAGGTGGGAAGAAGGGCAGGTTAGGGAGGTGGGGATGAGCTGGGCTGGTTTTCGGATGCAGTAGAGGAGGGGAGATTTTGCAGCTTGTGAAATCCCCATTGATACCATTGAGCTACAGGGTTTCCAAGCGGAATATGAGTTGTTGTTCCTGCGACCTTCGGGTGGCATCATTGTGGCACTGCAGGAGGCCCAGGATGGACATGTCGTCCAAGGAGTGGGATGGGGAGTTGAAATGGTTTGCAACTGGGAGGTGCAGTTGTTGAGTGAGAACTGAACATAGGTGTTCTGCAAAACAGTCCCCAAGCCTCTGCTTGGCTTCCCCAATGTAGAGGAGGCCACAACGGGTACAGCGGATGCAGTATACCACACTGGCAGATGTGCAGGTGAACCTCTACATGATGTGGAAAGTCTTTATGGGGCCTGGGACAGGGGTGACACGGGAGCCCCCTCCATTGACACGCACATCTGCCTAGCTGAACCCGTCTTCACCCTCAGCAACTTCTCTTTTAATTCTTCCTACTTCCTGCAGACAAAGGGGGTGGCCATGGATACCCATAAGGGCCCAAGCTATGCCTGCCTCCTTGTGGAACAATCCCTCTTCCACACCTACACTGGCCCTAAACCCCAACTCTTCCTTCGTTACATTGATGACAGTATCGGCACCGCCCCATGCTCCAACAAGGAGCTTAAACTGTTCATCCACGTCACCAACATCTTCCACCCCAACCTTAAGTTCACCTGGACCATCTCTAATACCTCTCTCTCCTTCCTGGACCTCTGTTTCCACCTCCAGTAACCACCTCGAAACCGATATCCATTTCCAGCCCACTGACTCCCACAGCTACCTAGCATACACCACCTCCCACCCACCTTCCAGCAAAAATTCCATCCCCTATTCCCAATTCCTTTACCTCCGCCACATCTGCTCCCAGGATGAGGCACTGCACTCCCGTACATCCCAGATGTCCTAATTTTTCAACGGCCACGAAATCCCCCCTCAGTGGTCGAGAATGCCCTCAACCATGTCTCCTGCATTTCCTGCAACTCATCCCTCACACCCCCTCCCCGCAATAACAACCAAAACAGAATCCCCCTCATCCTCACGTACCACCCCACTAACCTCCAACTCATCATTCTCTGACACTTCCGCCATCTGCAATCTGACCCCATTACCAAAGACATTTTTCCCTTCTCGCCATTATCTGCTTTCCGGTGGGACCACTCGCTCTGTGACTCCCTTGTCCGCTCCACACTCCCCTCCAGCTCAACCACACCCGGCACTTTTCCCTGCAACCACAGGAAGTGATGCACTTCCCCCCTCACCCTCATCCCTGGCCACAAGAAGACTTTCCACATCAGCACATGTTCACCTACACATCTGCCAATGTGGTATACTGCATCCGCTGTTCCTGTTGTGGCCTCCTCTACATCGGGGGAAACCAAGCGGAGGCTTGGAGACCACTTTGCAGAACACCTACGCTCGGTTCACAATAAACAACTGCACCTCCCTGTCGCCAACCATTTTAACTCCCCCTCCCATTCCTCAGACGAAATGTCCATCCTGGGCCTCCTGCAGTGCTACAATGATGCCACCCAAAGGTTGCAGGAACAGCAACGCATATTCCACTTGGGAACTCTGCAGCCCAATGGTATCAATGTGGACTTTACAAGCTTCAAAATCTCCCCTCCCCCTACCGCATCCCTAAACCAGCCCATCTTGTCCTCGCCTCTCTATCCTGCACTTCTCCCACCTATCCCCTCCTCCCACCTCAAGCCCACACCCATCTCCTACCTACTAAACTTATCCCACCCACTTGACCTGTCCATCCTTCCTGGACTGACCTATCTCCTCCTACTCCCCACCTACACTTACTGGCACTACACTGGCTCCATCCCCACCTCTTTGTCTCCTCTCCACCTATCTCCTCCTCTATCCATCTTCTATCCGCCTCCCCCTCTCTTCTTATTTATTTGAGAACCTGCTTCCCCTCCCCCACTTCTGAACAAATGTCTAGGCCCAAAACGTCAACCTTCCTGCTCCTCTGATGCTACTTGACCTGCTGTGTTCATTCAGCTCTATGCTTATTCTAAATGTGCTAGCTATTTTTTGAAATAAAATCATTTTCTATGATGGCATGGTAAAGATTTGTGGGATTTGATTAAAACTTTCCTGGTAACATTGTTGAATCAAGGTTACTCCTTACCTACTCAACCGAATGTCTAGCTATATGTATTTAAAGGCTCCATAAACCTGAATTCCAATTTTAAATTCCATTTAATCTTATTTATAACAATTTTCTAAAGTCTAAATCCTGTAGATTCCTGGGTCAGAATCATAGAATTACTTCCCTCAAGGCATTGTGGGTCAACCCACAGCAGGTGGGCTGCAGCAGTTCAAGGAGGCAGCTCACCACCACCTTCTCAAGGGGCAACTAGGGATGGGCAAGAAATGTTGGCCCAGCCAGCGACACCCACATCCCACACACGTATAAAAAAGAAGTTCCACAGAACATCACCATAGAGAGGCATTGGTGTGCATTATAAAGATGCCTGACACCCTTCCTTTGTGGTACCAGTTTAATACTGGAGTGCTGAGGAAGAGTCACACTAGACACAAAACATGAACTCTGTTTCTCTGTCTCATGGATGTTGCCAGACTTGCTGAGTTTCCCCAGCATTCTCTGTTTGTTTAACATTGCAGGATCTGTTCTCATCTGACTACAGCAAGACAGGCAGAGCTGAGAAATGCATCATCCAATTTCTAAAGCTTACCTTCTAGATCACTTCTCTCTGAAATTATCTCTCCCTCCAAAGTTGCAGCTTTTATAATGGATTGACTGACGTTCTAAAGAGTATGTAGTCAACTGATCTGAGAAAATGAGTATGACTAACTTTTCCTGCCATGGGAGAACCCACTCCATGACCCTGATCTCCAAAACTCCAAGTCTAGAATTAACTGTCCAAGGTTGTATCTGAGAATCCATCAATGTGATGAGGCTACCAGATTTCTTGCATCTATCCAATTGATTTTTGTCTTGTCTCTTGGCAATTTATCTGTATGTTTATTTGTTGTCACCAAAATCTCCTTCTCAAGGGCTTTGCCTTTTTGCAATGTTCCTGTTGTGATGCATGATTTAGCCAAATTGTGGCTTTCCTTTGGCCTTCTCAGTTTCCATGGACTGTGACAAGATCACCCCGCTCTCTCGCTGCTCCGTGATCGTATCCTTGTTGCAAGATTCTCTCTCAGAGACATGCAAACTCATGACAGCATTTTCTTGCTTTCTGCTTTCACACACCATTTTGTCAATCTGTAGGTCTTCCCTTTTCGTTGGATATTTAGCCAGTGTTTGAACATGTAGGAGACTATCCTTACGACAGTCACAGCCCTTCATTCACTGAACACTTCCAGTGTGTACCCACTGTTGACAGTTCTCCCTTAGATTTCATAGCCCTGTTCTGAGTGTCAGTAGCATTCAGCGAACACTGTCCACCCCCTCATCTACTATAGTCTGCACCTGATAATTGTTGATCACATGAGAATGTGAAATATCTTATCACAGAAATTTTATAATGCAGAAGGAGGCCATTCAGCCCATCGTGTCTGTGCTATCTGACGATTATTAATTGCCCAGATTCTGAAAATTTGTCATTGGTCCCAATTAACAAGATGAACAGTTCTTAATAAGTTGATTCCCCTGTTGGCGAGCCAGTGTCTTCCCACCACAACTTGCCTGGATATTTGCACTCTTCGCAATGCTCTGTTTTATTGTGTGTTAAAACCTTAGATTACCATTTATCTTGGATGGCTTTATGAGGTGCCTCAGAGCTTCCACTTTGATAAATGCCCTTTTCCCTGCTTGTACGTGATTCAAATGTACAGAGAAATATTGGATTAATCAGAGCCCCTTTGAGGGCTGGATGTCTGTCACACAGCGCAGAGAGCATCCTGTTGCATAAACCAATTAAGAAGGACTAAAATTCCAACCTGTTGAAGCAGATTCTTTAGGGCAATTTTGTGTAGCTTCAGGATAACTTCCTTTTCTCTCTCAGATTATTATCACCTGATGCCATTAACACTTTTGTAATTCTCCCATTAAAAATACCAGGGTTTGTTATGGGGAAGCAATGAGGTCCTGATTGAGAATTGAAGTTGCAACCACAATCAGATCAACCGCGGTCTCATTGTGTAGCTGAGTGGGCAAGCAGGGTTGAATGGCCCTCCTTCAACTCTTTTGTGTGTCCAGATGCAAGTTAAGACCAAGATCCTGTCCATACGTGACACTTTAAACAATGCAGCAATTCAAATGGGAATATTGAATGAAAACCTAATTACTCTGACTTTCTGCAATCTTCTGCATAGCCTGTTAGAGGTCATGATATATTACTGTATGGGAACGCATTGCACCTTCCGAATTCCTCAACGTCTGACCTTGCCTTGTAGACAGCCAGCAAATCATCGACCTCACAAATATTGTCCATGAAGCCTAATAGAAAATACAGACCTTCCTCGGTAACCACTTCATTGTCTTCCAGCTCCAGAGGACTTTGTGTCTACTTTTACCTTTGTCAGGAAGCAGCAAGCTCAGGCCATGCCTTAATTCCCCTTCAGTGAAGGTGAATAGATTCTTGCTGGGCAGGTGAATTAAAGGGCATTGGGAATGTGGAATTCAAAACATAAAAAGATCAGCTGTGATATTGTTGAACAGCATAGCCAGTTCCTAGCCTCGATTTATAAGGTTGTTAGAAAAGCTTTGAAACTTCAATCCCAAGGAGGTGGCTCAGTGGTCAGCACTGCAGCTTCATTGATCTAGTGACTAGGGTTTGATTCCATCCTTAGATGACTGTCTGTGTTTAGTTTGTATGACCTCCCAGTGTTTGCTCTGGTTTCTTCCCATAGTTCAAAGATGTGCAGGTTAGCTATGGGCAGTGCAGGATTATGGGATGGGTCTGGGTGGGATGCTCTTTGGAGGGTCACTGCAGACTTGATGGGCTGAACGGCCTCTTTCTACACTGTAGGGATTTCTATGGAAGAGAACCAGTGTTTAGAAGAAACATGGTTGATGACAAGTTTTAATAGTGGAGCTTTTAGTATATTTTAAAATGTAGCATTACTTCTAGAACCATAACTTCAATCTACATGTGTTAATGGATGAAAAAATATTGCATTTTTCCCAGCGAAAAGTTCTTAATGACTTCAGACATTATATTTGTTGCAATGTTGTCATTGATATCTCCCACCCTGAATAATTATAAAATATTTCTTGTAATATTTAGGCTACAATTGAACTTACAATTGCTTATCCTGTCATTAATGATAGAAGACGGAGGATGGTGGAGGAGGGTTGCTTTTCAGATTGGAGGCCTTTGATCAAGAGTGTGCCACATGACTGGTGCTAGATCCTCTGTTTTTTTGTCTTTTTTTTATAAATGATTTAGACGTGAATAAAAGAGGTATGGTTAGTAAGTTTGCAGATGACACGATAACTGGATGTTGTAGTGGACAGCGAAGATGGTTACCTCAGAATATCACAGGTGGAGTTTAATTTAGATGAATGTGAGGTGCTGCATTTTGGAACGGCCAATCCGGGCAGGACTTATACACTTAATGGTAAGCTCCTGGGGAGTGTTGCTGAACAAACAGACCTTGGAGTGCATGTTGAATGTGCAATCGCAGGTAGACAGGATAATGAAGAAGGTGTTTGGATGCTTGCCTTTATTGGTCAGTGCACTGAGTACAGGAGTTGGGAAGTCATGTTGTGGCTGTACAGGACATTGGAGTATTGTGTGCAATTCTGGTCTCCCTGCTATAGGAAGCACATGGTGAAGCTTGAAAGGGTTCAGCAAAGCATTTACAAGAATGTTACCAGGGTTTTGAAGGGTTTGAGCTACAGGGAGAGGCTGAATAGACTGGAGCTATTTTCCCTGGAGTGTCTGAGGCTGAGGAGTGACCTTATAGTGATTTCTAAAATTATTAGAGGACATGGATAGGGTGAATAGCCAAGGTCTTTTCCCTGGAGTTGGAGAGTCCAAAACAAGAGGGGCATAGGTCTGAGGTGAGAGGGGAAAGATTTAAAAGGCACCTAAGGAGCGACATTTTCATGCAGAAGGTGGTGTGTGTATGGAATGAGCTACCAGAGGAAGTGGTGGAGGCTAGTACAATTACAACATTTAAAAGGCTTCTGGATGGATATATGAATAGGAAGGGTTTAGAGGGGTATGGCCAAATGCTGGCAAATGATACTAAATTTATACAGGATATCTGATCAATATAGCCAAGTTGGACCAAAGGACTTGTTTCCATACTGTAAATCCCATGACTCTATATTGTCTGAAATAAACCTACAGCCTAGGATTAATGTTGCTCGGTACAAAGTAAAGACTTTGTCAACGTTCATCATCTAAACAGAAAATGTTGTGTTTCTATCTCTGTCAGATTTGTAGAAAAAAATGAAGTGAAACAAATAGACTAAGAGGGGTGGTACTGACTCTCCTTTATCTCTGACTGGAATTCAACTTGGAAGCAAATTATTTGGTCATAATGCTAGAAACTGCTGGAAATATTAGAGTGTGGGATAGATAGAACTCTGTCAACCTTTCTCAGTGAAGGACAAAGATTGACAGAGTAGTGTGGTTTCATGGGATATCTGTTGGTGTCCTTGTGAGCAGTACATGAAGGATAGGCATGAGAAATTTACATTGGGAAAATGAAGATATGCATGGGAGAATGTAGGTTATTAGGCAATAAAGTACCTAAAGTAATAAAAGGACAAGGAGAAATATGGAGAGACATAAAAAAGAGGAAGTGTCCTTAATGTTAGTGTAAAAAGAATGAGTATAGCAACCGAGATCAGGCAGAGAGAAAAATCAATAAAGTGACACAGCAAATGAGTGGAAAACCCAATAAAAGGTAAAGTGGTTTAATCTAGAAAGCAGACATTCAGCAGAGGAATTGCAAAATTGCTTTCTACCTTCTTCAGCAATGAATCTCAGAACATTTCTCTTTACCTGATGAAAAATGTGAAATTTGGCCAGCAAGGCAGCATTGACGTGTCAGGGCAGTACTCAACGCTGAAATTCACCCTCACTATTTGTTCTTCCCCTGACTGTAACTTTGAGGGAAAGTCAGGTACATTAAGGTGAGCCATCACATGGCAGAGGAAATGCCTTTATGTACTGGTGTCTCCTTTTCAGCAACCTGACTGGCTGTGAAACACAAAATAGTGCCAGCCCACCAGCCATTCATAAATGGATAAAAATCTGGCAGATGCTGGAAATCTGAAACAAATACAGAGAATGTTGGAGAAACTTAGCAGCTCTGCCAGCAAATGTGGAGAGAAGAAAAGAGTTGACGTTTCAAGTCTGATATGACTCTTCTTCAGAACTGCTCAAACTAGATTCAAAATGTTAACTCTATTTCTCTCCACTTGTAAATAGTTATATTGACCAGAAAAAGTAAATGTTGCGTTTAATAAAGAAGCCAGAAAAAGTTGACAAAAAACTAAAAAAAAACTGTGGATGCTGGAAATCAGAAACAAAAACAGAAATTGCTGGAGAAACTCAGCAGGTCTGGCAGCATCTGTGCAGAGAAAACAGAGATAATATTTTGGGTCCATTCTGAAGAAGGGTTCCTGCTCAATTTCACCAGCAATTTCTGTTTTGGTTCAGGAAAAGTTGAATTCAGTGGTTCAAAATAGGAGTTCATGTACTTATAAAAGTTATTACCCGTCAATCTGTTTGTTGAATGTAGTTGGGTGGCTGTTACTCCCTCATGGAACAATCGAGCACACTGTCAGAAATGCATAAAAACTTGGTGAATGACAAAAAAAAAGTTTGAAATGACTGTACTATAGTGCTAGAGGGAAAAGATGCTGATCATAGTTTTCTTTTGGAATTTTACCTTGGTAACAAGAGTGGACAAGGCGAATTTGGGGAGCTGTGTACTGGAGCTCTGCAGGCAGATTTTCGATGTTTGCTCGGATATTGCAGCAAACATCTACATGATAAAAGATCTAGTTGATGATTCTATGAAAGCTAAAAGTATTAAGAAGCAGAAAGAGCTGAAAGGAATGCCCTCAAGCAAGGTTTCTGTTGCAAGATAATGAGGTTCTGAGGGATGCTAATAATACTGTTGTGATTCTAAAATGTAGACTATGTTGGATGAACAACGAATCAATCTTGTTGTCAACAGTATCAGGTCGGGATTGAAAAGCCTGAGATGGAAAGCCCAATAGAGAACATTAAGATAGTGGACGTGTTTAATACAGTAAATGCACTGAAGATAATCAGAGATAATAGGAACTGCAGATGCTGGAGAATCCGAGATAACAAAGTGTGGGGCTGGATGAACACAGCAGGCCAAGCAGCATCGTAGGAGCACAAAAGCTGACGTTTTGGGCCAGGGGCCTCGAATATGATTGAGTGGCTAATAAACCCAAACACAAATTCAGGAGAAACGCCTTGACCTGGTGAGTGTTGAGACTGTGGTATTGACTCCCACAGGGAACAGCTGATGGGAACAGGTGCATTACAGGAGAAGCTGGATAACTGGAGAGTTAAATAAAAGGATTTGTTGTATTAACTGTTTTGGATAAAGACAGATGAGAATATCTGCAGAATAAAGACTGACATAGATCTATTGGAATGAATGGCCTTGTTCTTTAGTAATCTTAAATAATTTATTATGAAATGTTGAGAAAGCGCAATTGATTATGAAGTTGATAGTGATAGAATTAGAATTAGTTTTATTGTCACATCTACTCACAGGAATCCATGAAAGGTTCACAAAGTCACCATTTCCAGCATCATCTTAGCAACAGAGGTACCTGGGTACATATCCTGTAGTACAAATTCTTAGGCAAAAAAGAAATAAAAAAGTCCAGCATTAGACTTTTGTGCCATCTAAGGTACAAAAATACAAGATCATAGGAATAAATTAGAAAAATAAAGAAAAATAAAATTAAGAATAACTGTCCTTCCGACTCAGACTGCGCCACATTTCACCTCAAGGCCCTCGAGGGTGGGAGTGCACGCAGAGGCTGGGAGACTGTGCATTACAAGGAAATGTTATGGGTAAATGAAGGATATCTGCTTTATCTTAATGTTCTTGTTGGAGATCTCAGTAAGGCCATCTGATGTATTAATTGCAAATATTGTCAATTGGTAGCCATACTGCAGAGTTTTTTTGGTGCTTTTGTTTAGTTTAGGCTATAGAAGTGCAAACTGCAATGTCCCATTTGTGACACACTCACTTGTACAAGGCAAGGGAAAGGTTTCATGGACGTGCTGTAACAGACAGGAAATTAACACATTTTCATGTGATGCCACTGACCCTTGTAAAGTTATAAATGAAAAATGTGATGGTAGATTTATATAACGACCATTGGAGAGATTTTCTAATAATACTCGTAAAGGAAGTGAATTTCACTCTGCTTTTGGGGATAGCTATTCAGGATGTGAATGATAGAAGTTTTTGACGGAAAGAAGATGCTTCTTCCAGGCACGACTCTGAGTGAACCTACTGTATTTATATCCTTCCCCACAAGGTAAACCTCCCCAGGTAAATGTCCCCAGGTAATATCTCCTCCCAGCACCAGGGAAACCCTAAAGTAAGTGAGATGGCAGACTATCAAGGAACTTAGTCAACATTACTCACTATAGACTGGGTCCTGGAACGCAATGACCGTCTCCCAGGACTTTTCAAGCTAGCAAACTTATCTCAGAGCAGGATGTATTGACAGCTATATTACAGCAGGAATAACTTTTTTTAAGTTCTGAAGAAGTCATATTAAAGTAGAAACTGTTTCTCTCTTCACTCGTGCAGGTTGAACTTAGTCTTTCTAGTCTAGTCCTTCCTGTTTTATTTATATTTTGAAAATATGAGTTTTCAAATATTAGTACATTGAATACTAACAAGAATTTTTTGAGATCACTATGTTGACAAAGGCTTGTGAAGATATTAGAATGACACTATAACTCTTTACAGTTGCTTATGAATGTTTCTTGTAAGAATTACTTCCTGTTTACAGCATTGGACTGAGACTGCATGCTAGAAGGGTCTAGGCCCAAAACATTAGCTTTTGTGCTCCTGAGATGCTGCTTGGCCTGCTGTGTTCATCCAGCTTCACATTTTGTTATCTATGGTAGAATTGAAACTGCTTGAACACAATCATTTCATTTATGCAGATAATGATCACTCTAGGAGGAATAAATGATCAGTGCTGTATTCCTTTAATGAATGTTAGATATATTGCCAATCAAAGAAAGTTATGACACCACTATTCTAATTTAAGTTTGTACACAATGTTTAAATATATTGAAAAACTCTTATGGATATTTTAAATTAAGATTTAAAGAACTCATAATCCTGTATAATTTCTTTTGAGTGTCTGTCTCAATCTTTAAGGTAAGTTGTTGACATCTCAGGTGTGAGTGTGTGCTGGATTTTTAATGACTTTTCCATCATGACTATTCAGCAGACTTCCATTGGTCATTGTACAAAAACAAATTTTCATAGAATCATACAGTACAGAAGAGGCCCTTTGGCCCAGCAAGTTTGTACTGGCAATTTTTTTCTCATCCAGCCTCTTCTGTCAGGTGGAAAATGCAGAAGATCGAATACATGCACCAAAAGGTTCAAGAACAGCTTCTTCCGTGATTTCACCTGATGAAGGAGCAATGCTCCGAAAACTTGAGATTTTAAATAAACCTGTTGGACTATAACCTAGTGTCATGTGACTTCTGACTTGGTCAAATAACTTTGATCTTGCCAGTGTTGATCTCGCTTTGAGCACCTCCTGCACAGCTGTAACCTCGTGTGCCTTGCATTGTCTAAGAATTCGGTGACCTGTGTGTCCTTGCTGCTATCATCTACCTGTACTGCTCACAAAACAAAATGTTTCACTGTACTTAAGTACATGTGACTACAATAAATCAAATCAAATCAAATCAAATATACAGCCACTTTTTATTTTTAACCAGCACATATGGAACCAGTTGATCAAGAGGTCTACATGTTCATTGTAAAAACACACACTAAGTAATAGAAAAATAATACAGGGTGTTATACATATCACTATTTTACATTATTTACATTCTAAATGACTTAAATAATAAATAAAACTAACCGCCAGAAAACTTTCCCACTCACACCCTCAGCTGGCTACTTGGACATCGCAGAGATTGTGATAATACTGTAAATTTCTTGTTAATCAGGTGTATAATTTTGTATCAAAGATAATGGGAACTGTAGATGCTGGAGAATCCAAGATAACAAAGTGTGAAGCTGGATGAACACAGCAGGCCAAGCAGCATCTCAAGAGCACAAAAGCTGACGTTTTGGGCCTAGACCCTTCACCAGAAAAGGGTCTAGGCCCGAAACATCAGCTTTTGTGCTCCTAGGATGCTGCTTGGCCTGCTGTGTTCATCCAGCTCCACACTTTGTTATCTCGGTGTATAATTTTGTAAGTTTATCAAGAGTGTTGGTTCATTAAGTATCAATTGAATCAAAGTTTGCTGTACTACTGCCTACACTGATTCCACTTTCCCACACTAAGCTCATAGCCTTGGATGTTATGTTGTTTCAAGTGCTCAGCCAAACACTTTTTAAAAGTCATGGGGTTTCATGCTCAACTAATAGCCCAAACAATGCAATCCATGTTCTTTTATAATCAGATTTATCACATTTATCACAACATCCCATCATGAATGCTTAAGGTTCACTGGTCTTTCTGTCCAGTCTCAGTCAGAGGTGCTTGGTGGCTTTTCAACAGTTATAATCCCAGCTGATGGTATTACTGAACAAATCAGACCCCAGACTAAAATTTGCTTGAAGGAGCATATTTTATTTTGTTTTCATTTAACAAGGTGTTCCTTAACTGAAACAAATTCCCTCAATGCGTTTGATTTTTAAAATAATAAAATCAGCATTTATTACACATAAGAAATAGAGGTAAAATACAATAAAAAAATTATAAATAACACAATTTGAAAGGTTTTGAGACATAGTAAAAATATAGCCCCAAGTATTCCAACATCATCCCTTTTACAGTACTTAAACATACGAGAGAATTCTTTTCTCCATCACATCTAGAGGTTTGACATAACTGCTTGTCTCAATTCCTGGTCTTTGAGTTTGATAGCATCTTCCTTCAGCATTCATGCAACCGAAGTTACACACTCTCAGCTGTGAATAACCCCTTCCATGTCCTAACCAAACACTTTTGGTCTAGAAATTTCAATCTGAAATCTTTACAGTGAGGTACTCAAGTAAATCCCCATCATCACCCCAGGAACACACACACACTGTCACACTCTCTCTCTCTCTCATACTATTTTAAAGGAAATCATAGCTCCAGAAATACTGACAAATTAATCATTAAATATTCTCATATACACAGACTAAAACCCACATGCCACTATATCAAAACCCAACTCGAAAATAAACTTTATATACTTATATATAAATCATACACAACATACTGAACACTGTTTCTCACTAGCATCTTGGCACTTATTCAAATGATGCATGGTGTATTTTATTTTAGTTAGTTCCTGTTAATTAACACCTTAATTTCTTGGTTAATTTGGTCACTTCCTTTATATTGACATTATTAGTTAATGTAGTTCATTCATTCTGATTTTTATTCAATCAGATTGCATTCATATTCCATTTGGCATGAATTCCTCCATCAAACATCAAGGTAACATGAACGATGCACATAGAGTTATAGGGTCATACAGCACGGAAATGGTCCCTTCAGTCCCTGCCGACCATAATCACAAACCAAACTAGTCCCACCTGCCTGCACTTGGTCCATATCCATCCAAACAATTCTTATTCATGAACTTATGCAAATAAACGTCTTTTAAACATTGTAATTGTCCAGAATATCCTCTGGAAGTTCATTCCATACACTGTTGCAAAATTGGGTAGAGTGCTTGTGGATTGGGAAGCAGTAAGTTAGAATTTGGCATTTGGAAATGTGCAGGGGAAAGCATTGCATGGTCCCTTTAAATGATGATTTTTCTATGCTTAGAATTTGAAATGTAGGTACGTGAACAGCAGCTTGAAAGTTTGTAAGTACACACACAAAGAACAAAGGGCCATACAGTTAGCAGGCTAAGCAGCAGTTTTTACCAAGACAATAAGTTTTGAATTCAGCCAATCAATTTTTACCAGATACTTAGATGCCAAGTACCAATTAAATTTTAATTTGATGGTTTTGACAACATAGGACCAAACCTATTGTAAGAATTATTGATATGTCACCAAGGGTACGATGAAGAAACCAGTTGGACAAAGAGCAGAGAGCTAACTGCTGTTCACCAGAGCTATCAGCCCTCAGCTCTCAAAAGAGAATCTTAGCTCTCATAGCCTCCACTATGTATTAGAGAAAGCATCATCTAAATAATAAAGGTAACCACAGCACGAGTTAATGTTCCTGACAGAAGAATCAACGGAGAAGGCATTTCTGACAGAAGAATTGGAAAAGTAGGCATGAGAACAGTCCTGAGGACATGTAACCTAGCTGTAATTTGAGAGGCTAATTTTTTTTACCATAAGTGGGATTTGTATTTATTGGAACAACATACCATTAGAATCTTGTTTTATTTGGGAACAGTTAATAGTTAGAAAAGATTTATTCTGTTTGTTAAGAGTTTAGTTAATTTGTTCACTGTTAGAGTTAGATAAATAAACTCTTATCTGTTGATTGCAAAGTGAGTGTCAGAGATTTTATTTTATCCAACCACTAGAAGTTGCCAAAAGGCAGGTTACACCACTTTTCACATGTATTTTACAGATTATAGGGTGGGGTGCTCCTCTTCAGGTTTTTCGGTTTTAGTTCTCAAAGGAGTGTCAACCCTCTGTGTGAAAAAGTTGCCCCACATGCCCTTTTTAGATCTTTCTCCTCTCACCATAAAAATTTCTCCCCTCGTCTCAATCTCCCACTGTAACTCTATTTACACTCCTCCTCTATAAGGCCACCTCTCAACCTCATAAGCTCTAGTGAAAAAGTTTCAGCCTATCCAGCCTCTGCTTATAATTCAAACCTTCCATTCCTGAAAACATCCTGGTAAATCTCTTTTGAACCCTCTCCAGTTCATTAATGTCCTTCCTGTAACAGGGCAATGTTTTAATCAGTGGAAAGCGTTAAGGTTTGTCTCATGTTTTAGGGGCATTCAGATGAAACCACAAATACAGTTGAAGTTTTAAAGCTAAATTAATCACGATTATAACAACATTTTGTCCTAATCATGCACGAAAACCCTCATGGAATGTCTTCAGAATCAAGTGTGGTAACAATTCTAAAATTATTTTGGTGTCTGCATTGCTTTTAGAGTTGCATCATTTTTTGATATTTTCTTGAACAGTTTAATTTCAGCAAGTACACGTTTTCAGGATCTATGGACAGAGAAGTACAAGGACAGTTCTCATGGGGGTTTGGGGGCATGGAGTTGCAGTGGAGTGGGTGGAGTGATGATGCAGGACAAGCTTGTGGGCTGATTAACATCCTGTGGCCCATGTCTTGTGTTTCTATTATTTTCAAGCTGGAAGCTACATTATTTGTAAAAATGATTTTGTCCAGTGGTGTAGTGTTAATAAATGCCAGTTGTAGAGTACCCGGAAAAATGCATAGCTTATTGGACTTCATATTGATTAGCCAGTGGGAACAGGACGTGGGCTGCCAGTGGGAGTCTTAGTAACAAACAAGAAAATTCAGAACTTTGGGTGCAAATGGGATTTAAAGCCAATAATATGCACAATTTTGTATTCATTTTTCAGTTACTCAATTACTGTCCAGGTCTCGTCTCCACTCCCAATTTCACTGAAATATAGCCTGAAATGCTATAAATCAGAATAACCAACCAGACTTCCGAAGAAATCAGCAAACACATGCCATTTATCACTTCTTTAACAATGAGAATTTCAGCCCCAGCTCACTCATTGTACTTGCAGAGCAGATAGTTTCCTACAGCACTAGAACTGGGGAAGCTTTTGCATTTTTAAATGGCTTGTATTAATGCCATAAAATATCTATTCAAAGAACCGCAACACACTGCAGATCGTGGTATGGATACCTTTATCAATAGCATGCTCAGAACATGAGCATTAAGCATGCAGAGGCATCAGCTTCTTTCACTGCTTCAGCACATCTCTGTTTTCATTTGAAGAAACTCTTCCCACCACTCTCCAAACATTTGCCTCTTGGTTGATGACCCCATTCAAATCTGTCTAGGTTCCTTTGAGACAGAAGATCCTAGTGGTCATATTTTTAAAATGTAAATATTAACTTTGCTAATGTTTCATCTCAAATGACTCTTTCAACTATTTCAAGATTTCAGACCACGCTGATTGTACACCTCTCATTCTCCTCAATTTTTAGTGAGCCTGTCAATCTGTATTTTACCCGATTTAACCTTGTATGGAAACACAGTGGACCAGCACTGTTTGCCCAGCCTCTGCCTTCTGTCAATTAAAATTGTTGCATTCTTTCACCTTGATCTCCTCCTTGATGGGATAATTAAAATATTACTCCTTTCAACTTTTCAAAGACATGTTTGTAGATTTCCTTTCCTCAGATATTTTTCCTGCTCTTCTGTGCTTCCAGCACCAAGAAAGGAAAGTTGAGCCTCATGCTATTTCTATTTCTTGCCTTCCTATGTTGCTAATTACAGCTTTGTCATCTCCTCTGATTTCAAATGAAGCTTCTTCAGTACGATTTCCAAGTCTTCACCAAGAACACTACTCCACTCATCAAATTGTAACTCCAAGGAACAAGGGCCTGCCCAAGTTTGTGATCCGACTCTGATATCTTGAGATACCAGTCAAACACCAACAACTGGCCCACTCCTGATCCCATATAAAAAGCACCTTGGCATTGGTATCTGACCCTTCTCCTACCTCAAGCTCCCACCTTGCACTCCTCTTCCCCACTCCCATGGTGTTCATTGCTCTGCCAGCTCCATCCTATGATTTCCTGGACCGAATTCATGACTTTTCACCTTTTATTTCAGCTCATTCACTCCCATTGCTCTGATTGATGTATCAGCCTTACACAGACCAGTTTTAGCATCATCTAATCCGTAACACTCAATCTTCATCCCTCCCTGCCTTGCTCTCTCACTTCCTAGCTCCCTTTCTTTCTGTCTTTCTGCCTTTCTTTCTGAGATCAATCCTAACAATGTTGGTCAAAGGCTGACACTAATGTTTCAGGAATCCAAAATGAATGTGGGGTGGAGAGAGTTCCCTGGAGACTGGGAGAATTCTGCCAGTTATGCTCTTTGACTTAGATCCTCTGGTCCCATGTGGAACAATAGTCACCAAATCCCTGTCACCGCCTTGATCCATCACAAGCCTTTTCATTCCAGCCCAGGTGGTGCCCCACTCTTGAAGATCCTCCATTTCTGTACTTCACAAGGTGGGCTTTGGCCAGATCCATCTTCCTTTCCCATCTGGTGGTGCCCATTCACCTCTACTTCAGCTATAGCCTGGGTGGAGAAATACCTGCTCTGCAAGCCTCAGATATCACTCTGTAATGACACCCAGTGTAGTACCACTTCATTGACGGTGCCATCTCTGTGTAACACACACAAAATTTCATAGACAGTGCTAGTGAATGCTGAGTAACATGGGTGACACAATCGCTATCCTCTTCTGTGTCCCACTGGCATTGATCGTAGTTGACAATCCAATGGAAATATTACACCATTTTTGCCATGTTGGTGATGTTAGTTGCCCACAATCCGTGGAGTCACTGGAAGGCCAATGAAACTTTCCTGCTTCTTGCATTGAAACCAGTCTCTATATCATCCTCCTCTGAGATTTAGGGAGGGGGTGTGATCAGTGTTCTATGTTATATTACCCGATGATGGGGGAAACACGGTTTGCCATCCAGTCATCATCGCCTTGGTTCTTTCACAGCTGCTGGGTAGACCAACCTTGGCACTGCTGCTCTTGAGGCTGGTGAAGTGCACTTTGTTCTTTAGCCAGCATGACAATGTAATCTTCAAAACCAAAATCCACCAAATGGTAGTATCTCCATAGGATGCCAAAGTCTGCACCAGTCTCACCACTCTTGCCAACAAATTGATAATTGAGCTGTATATCAACAGGGATTATAAAATAGTTCATGTTAAAAACTATTCAATTGTGTAGAGCAAGTTCAATAACAGTGACAAATATCTGCTACAGAAACCATCGCTATACTGAAACTGATAGTGCGGTTAAATACAGTGAGATTCCCTGCTCCCATGTCCCTGTCATTACTCCCGATGCTCACTGGGAGTAAGTGCCAGTCTGAATGAGGAAAATCAGCCGTTTCTCCACACTTTGTTTTGTGTCAGTAATAATTAAAGACATCACATTCTAAATGCAGAAG
This sequence comes from Stegostoma tigrinum, assembly GCF_030684315.1. Lineage (NCBI taxonomy): Eukaryota > Metazoa > Chordata > Chondrichthyes > Orectolobiformes > Stegostomatidae > Stegostoma > Stegostoma tigrinum. The sequence goes on along the minus strand of NC_081390.1, from coordinate 27,839,226 downwards.
CAATTATATATCCAGCGCCTAATTGTAATATGGGTCATACTCCTTTTGTAGGAGAATTTGCATGCAAGCATGGGAATTGCAGCCTGCAATCAGAGAACAAAACATTTTAATCACTCTTTAGTTAAAGCTTATATGTGAAAACTGTCAAATTGTGAAAATGTTGTATCAACCTATTAAGTAAAACAATAACAAGTCTTTCATAGAACAAAAAGAAAGAAAAATTGTTCATTAACCCTTTCCAACCAATAGATTTTTCCTCATGTCAAGTAGAATCTCTGATAAAGTAACAATATAGCATCAAAGAGAGCTGAAAGGGCTCAATCAATGGACCTGCGAGTCGGTTGAGTGAATAGCTGAACTAATACAGGGGGAGTGTCCAGCACTCAGTCCCCACACTCAGCTGTAGCATAGCTGGCTTGCACCTGGGGCCCTGGGTCAGTGTTTACAGGGACACACCCTGTGTATGCGTCTGCATTTGTGTAAGGTTGAGTGTTTTCCACATTAAATAATTCGAAAACCACCTTGTGGGTTACTTTCTGACAATCTGCAGCTTACGTTGATTAATGAATGATTGTAGATATAGAATTTCCTATAGCACCCTTGGGATTGGGTGTTTCCTTATCCATATTCCATGGAAGCATCTTTATTCTGACTTTGCAATATATCTTTCTTATCTTCATTCTATCATCTTGAACAGCATTGCTATGGTTAACATCTCAAGAAAATTAGTTTGTTTTATTTATGTAGGATTCAGTCTGATTGGCATATCTCATTCGAATGTGCTTTCAATACCATCAAAAATCAGTGATATTGATGGTCAAAGTACAGACTGAGAGTGCATAAATTTACCAATTTAATCATTCTATTCATATTCGGTATTAGATGTTACTTTGTTGGAAACCAGTTTACTGAAAAAATAGAAAAGAGACACTTTCCATCTAATATGACCATTTTTATAAATTTTTAATGAGACTCAATGTGCCTCAAAGGATCAGTTCCAACTCTTGCACTTGTGTAGATGATCACACTGTTCTCCAAGAATAAACTCTCCCAACTTCATAAAGAAGGTCTTGCTATTTTGAGAGTTATAAAGGAATAATATATTTCCCTTTTAACCTAATTGGATATGTAAGATTGTCTGCTTTCCTGTGTGTGTATTGGTAGGGTGAGGGTTTGTTTAGTCTTGTCTGCTTAAGGGATTTTTTGCTTTCACTTCCCTTACAAATAGCCTGTAGACTGGCACAGCAGCTTGAAATAATAAAATGGTCAAGTTACTCATTCCGAGAATTCTTCAGGGTAACAATGACATTTACTGAGAGAAAGCTTTATGAGGAAGGAGAGGTCTTTAGTTTCAAAAGAATGTTGAATTAAATTGACTATAGTATAATTTATTAAGAACTGTGCCTAATAATGTTATCCTCTCTGATGCCAGCACTCAATTTTAGTGATAAAAAAATGACTATTTTGTCAATGATTTATCATGGTGATTAACTTAAATCAATGCATGTATTTATACAAAATGAATTAAAGCACAAACATGCTAAATAGGAGCCGGAGGAGGCCATTCAGCCCCTCAATACTGCTCCAATATCGAATTAGGTCATGGCTGATCTGTTTATATTTCGAATTACACAATCCCATGCATCTCCAATCACCCTTGATTCTTTTTCCTCTCAAGAATCTTACAATTACCATCTCATTTTCCCCTTGCCATTTGACTGGTCAGGAATCTCTAACACACACCATCTCCTGCTAAGGTTTGGTTTTCCATTACGAAGTGGAAAATGACAATTGGATTTCCTTCTGTGTGTTGTGCACTATCTACAAAAAACACTGCAGAAATTCACAGAGGGTCCTCAGACAGTGCCTTCTAAACCCACAACCACTTCCATCCAGAAGGACACAGCAGATACATGGGAACACTACCCCCTGAAAGTTCCCCTCTGAGCAACTCATCATTCTGACTTTGAAATATAATGCCATTTCTTCAGTGTTGTGAGTCAAAATCTTGGAATTCTCTCCCTGAGGGCATTGCGGGTCTACCTACAGCACATGGACTGCAGCAGTTCAAGAAGCATCTCACTACCATCTTCAAGGGGCAACTAGAGACGGGCAATAAATACTGGTCATTCAATGACGTGAACTGATAAACAATAAGGTCTGAGCCAGATCAGTCAACAGAGGTGCTACTGAGCCACTCTGGGTGATGGACACTGAAGTCCTGCACCCTGAATACATTCTGTGCCTTTAGCACCCTCAGTGCTTGCTCCATGTGCTGAGGAGCACTGAGCAATAAAAAGGCAGTAGCTGGGAAGCACAAGAGGTTTGCTCACACATCTTGAGGCTAACTAGAGATGAGCAATAAAACACTGGGCCAGCCAATGATACCTACATTCCATTAACGAATTTAAAAATTCTGAGAGGTCACAGAGGAAATGGAAGCTTGCTAAGCAGTCTGAAATAAACTGAAAGGTAAATTTGTAGGTTTTTCACAATTTTAAAGGTCACCATTGGTTGCTGTCCGGTTGCTGAGTTTTTAATGCAGTGATTCATCACAGTGATCTATGGTTTGAAGGGATGTTGACTCTTACATTGAAAAGCCTTTTGCAACCTTTCCTCAGGTACACAGTAATGCTTTTCCAACGCAGAAAGGAACATAATGCAGTGAAAAAAATGAAATGACAAGCTTTCAGAGCACTGACCCTTTGTCGCCTGATGAAGGAGCAGCACTGTGAAAGCTTGTGTGATTTCAGGTAAACCTGTTGGACTATAACCCGGTGTCGTGTAATTTCTGACATTGTCTGACCCAGTCCAACACCGGCACCTCCACCTCATGAAAAAAATGAGACCTAAGCCTTATCAGCCCCTGCTGCCACCTTTTCTACCAGGTTATAGCACAACTGTAATTTAAACTGAAGCTACGTGAAGGGTATGAAGGTGCCGTGGGGGGTCTGAGAGGGTTAGACCTGGAATGGGAGTGAGGGTTATGCTGCCAGGGATGTTAAACACTGCTGGGAGCTCACACTGTGTTGGAGCATGGAGATGGATCACCTTACCCTCTCATCCATGTCCCTCACAGGCTCCCGTGCAATTTGCAAAGAGCATTTTGAACCTGGCCCATTGTGCAAAAACATAACATGGAGTGTGAAAGCCACATGTGGGTTGTGTGTGCAGTTAGCAAGCTGCAAAAGCCTCCCATTTACTTTTCCTGAGCTCAGAGGGAGATTTGACGCGTATTGTTCATTAACTTGTCAGACAGTGTGTTTTGGATTTTCATCCGTAAAATGGCCGCTTTTATCCAAGTGTGAATTGCACCCCTAAATTCACACCTCTTGGCTGCAGCCTGCAGCTTTAAACTTTTAAAGCAATGACTCGAATGTGATCACAGCATTTCCCTTTCTCCTGTTTTGATTGAAAACTGGGTGTAGTTTAAATGTCTCTCCTCATACTGTGTCTTGCCTTTCGCAATGATGTGCTCACTCACAGCCAATCATTTGAAGCCAATATCATTTTTATTTTCCCTTTGCCTTTCTAAGAAAGTACAAGGTTAATTTGCGCAACCGTGTTTTGCAAAGTAATTGCTTCTAAACCTGAAACAGCCTGAAAACCTCCTTAAGGATAGAGGCAAACTTTAAACTATCATCTTATTGCACCTTTGTTACTTGTGAGCCTTCTAAATCCTCTGTGCTAGGGACAGCTGTTAATTTCAAAGTTCAATACCATTGAATATCAAAAGTACATACACGTTGCCTTAAAGGGGACAGTTTGTATGCTATCTCCAACACTGATGCTGCCTGAAAGAGGAACACTGCCTGTTGTTGACCTTGGCCCTCAGCTCACCAATTTCTTTACTTTATGTTTCTTTCTCTTATCTTTACATCCGTCCATGGATTTGCATCTTCTTCATAAACACAACCATCAAACACCCTGAGACATGTGTTCTTCCAACTCCATGATTTTCTTACATCCCTATGCCATCCTGAAACCTCACTGCTCTCCAAACCTGTCTGCTGGGAATCCTTAACTGAGCTTTGGGCCATCAATCTCATACTCCCTCCTTTGGCATAGTGTCGTTTTATTTCTGATCACACTGCTGTGAAATATTTTGAGATATGATACTGGATGAAAGGTGCCATCGAAATGCAGTTTGTTACTATAAAGGTCCATTGTACCAGTCACTAAAATGGTTTATGGTACCACCTTGCAGTACTGTGCATTGCAATGTATGTTACACATTCTGGCCCAGTGCCGTTCCCCATCAGTGGTGTAGTGCATCCAATTCCTCCTCTATTTGTCAATTTCACTTCCAGTTCTGTGCTCTCCCATCCACCTATGCAAGCTAAAAAGTCCAGTGCACCCACTGACTCACCTCTCCTGGCCTAGCGTTCTGTTTATAACAGCAGTTGACAGATAAAATGCACATCTAATTAAGTCATTATTTAAAATGTTTTGAGATATCTCTTGATGATGTGCTGAGGTATGATATAAATTCATTGTCGTTTTTCTTGTAAGTCACTACTGAGCCATCATCTTAAATTAATTCATCATCGCTTGCTTTGAATCCTCAAGTCTCATATATTAAATTACCTGTTGAAACATAGTTTAATTTAGTCATTCATTTCCACTGTAATCCAACAAGGTCACGAAAATAGACTTCACTCTTCCTGGGCCGGGCCAGGGTTCGGTGATTGTAGCTAATATTCTCACTGCTATTCATTTACCAATGCCAGCCCCATTTCCTCTTCAGGGACTATCTCAAATGTTAGTGAGAAATAAATTCCTGAGCAATTTGATTGTGCTGCAGCTTAAAAGTCAGTGAAGTCAACCTGAACCTAAATGCCACTTTAAAGCAATTACCTTCACCTACACTTTAATTATTGAATCCCATGACCCATTTGTTTCACAGCCTGCTCTACAGGTGGAGCTGCTTCCCATTTGTGTGTCTGAGTGTAACTGATCGACAGCACCCGCTTAAAGACAGAGAAAATAATTTTTCTCAAATTCAAAAGGGCATCACATAGCTAAAAGTGAAAGAGCTATGAATTGAATCTGGGGATTAATTTAAATTGAATGTTTTTCCTGTTAACTCACCAAGAGGATATTGTAAAAGTCATTTAGAAACCTGATGGGTTATTTGTCCTGGTTAGCAGAGTAATGTGAGGTAGCCAGCCCCCACTGGTGAGTGTTCAGATACCACCACGTTATGGAGATTTCAAAGGTTTAAAGTGTGAGCTAGAAAATGTTTCCCTCACCTAGTCCAGCTTGTTATATAAACAGGAGCTGGTCACATTGAGACAGGTGCCAAATCACAACAACAGCTGAAAGACCAACATTCCCCTCCTTCTACCATCCCAAAAGTCCCAGAAACACAGGAATCAGGAGTAGGCCATTCAGCCCCTTGAGCTGAGTCAGCTATTCAATAAGATGGTGGCTACTCTCCATTCCTGCCTAGCTCCAGAAACCTTTCAAACCTTAGCCACACCCCAGCCACCTCGTCCCTCTCCTCAAAACTCCCAGCCTGGCTCATCAAGAATTTATCAAAATTCACCTTAAAAATATTCAAGGACTGTGCACCCATCACCTTCTGAAGGAGAGCGCTCCAAAGACTTATGACCCTCTTGGGGGAGGGGGCAGGGAGCCATGACTCCTCATGCCCATCGCAATGATTTTTAAATAGTTCTAGATTCTCCCACGAGAGGAATCATCCTCTCCATTTCTCCCCTGTCCAGACCCTTCAGTATCTTGTGTATTTCAATCAATCACCTCTTACTGATATAAACTCCAATGGGTGCCAGCCTAGCCAGTCCCACTCCAACCTTTCCTTGTGAGACAATTCCACCCATAATAGAGACTAGGTCTTTAAAAATTCATTTACAGCAGGTCAAGACATGAGCTGTAGAAGATCCCAGCGGTGGAGCTCTTTGGAAATTCATCGATTCAAACTTGCCTGTTTCTTCCAGGCATAACAAGAGGTCAATGTGCCCATAGATTATTCTCTCAAATGTTATTTTCTGGAAGCACTCAATCTAATTCACATTTGAATAAGCGATCCAGCTTGAGATCTTAGTAAGTCTGTTCTGTAGATTCAGCATTCCATTCCCTGAGGCTTCTGAAGATTTCTTTAGAATGTTCCCATTCTCCTGTTGTCCTATTGCTTTGGACAAAGTGAAACAGTTCACAGATGTCATCTTGTCTTTTCAGAATACTGAAAAATACAAAATATTTACCATCAAAAATTAGTCCTAATCTGAAGAAGAGCCATATTGAACTTGAAATGTTAACTCTGTTTTTCTCTCCACTGATTCTGCAAGACCCGCTGAAGTCTCCAGTGCTTTCTGTGTTTGTAATTGTTTACCATGATCGGGTGGATTATAGAGTCAGATAGCACTGAAACAGACCCTTCCGTCCAACTCACCCATGCCAACTAGGTACCCCGAACTAAACTAGTCCATTTGCCTGCATTTGACCCATATCCCTCTAAACCTTTCCTATTTTGTGTATCTGCCTGGATGTCTGTTAAATAATGTAATTGTACCCATCTCTACCACTTCTTCTGCCAGCTCATTCCACGTAATCATGTAGATTCTGGAGAGTCTAGATTAAGGGACAGAGTCTCAGAATAAAGGACAGGCCATTTCAGGCTGAGATAGTCAGTAAAGTCTTCCCTGAGAAGCTGACAGATTATTTGAAACGTCTGTCCCGGGGGTTGTGCAAACTCAATCATTATGCAGATTCAAGATTGAATGTATGAGGAATTGAGAGATATTGTAGGAAAGTGAGGTTGATGTTAGGGTTCAGCTATCATTTTATTAAATAGTTTGTTAATGTGAAGGTCATTGGTGCTTGGGAGCTGTACACATGATCCACAACATCACAATCACAGAATCATCATGACACAGAGAAAGGCCATTGAATCCATCATATCTGCAACAGGGAACATTTCATATGTACCACGAATATCTAATTTTCAGACACCCAATACTCTATTAATAGTCCTTTCCATTTCCCACATCAGAAGAGGAATTGCTCTGCACAATACTAGTGACTGATGCTCTCCACGTCAGCCCAGCTGGTATTGTATTTTTTGCAACATTTTAAGAGGCTTTAACCTTCTCTGTTCGTTTTGAAAGGTTCTCATACAGTAATTCCAATGTTAGCCGGTATTATCACTGGACAAGTCAGATACCAGACTGAAATCCAGTTGGGTAGATTGTATTTTGTATTCTCTTTTGTTTTATGGAGGTGGTAACTCACTGAAACATAACTCCACCTCACTGAATATTTGCTTTTAACAGTAAAACAGAAGTTTATTATGCAAAAGAAATGCAGAAAACTGGACTAAACTATTTACATATAAAACAAGTTTAAAGATATCAAAACGTACTTTAAAATACAGTCCTATTAATCTAAAAAGGCATCCCTTTATTGTACTCACACCAGAGAGAATTCCTTCCTCCATCTCAGCCATCTCGCATTATGGGTGTGAACTAGACTTCCCTTAAGACCCAGACATCAAGGATGGCAAGGGGCGGAGATAATTAGCCAATGAAGCACAGTTGTAAAATATGGTGAGAAATGTTGTTAGAACTCAATGCAGAAATCCCTCCCAAAAACTTAATACAGTTTGCATTGTTAGGTAAGACATAGATATAGATATTGTGAAGATGCGAAGGCTTTAAGAGATATATTTTGTCCTGTTTTTTTTAAAAAGAGGGGTGTTAAAACAGAGGTGCAGAGCTGTCTACTTGGAAAAGCCAATAAAGTAAACAGCTTGTAAGGCCTTGTTTTCTTTTAAAGTTCAAGCAATAAAAGCAGCCTGAATGAGTGTGACCAGCTCTCCAGATCAGGATTCCTGGGTTTTTTTAGCTTTTAGGTTCAGCAGAAACTGCTGGAGTTTTGAAGAACTAGAAGCTTTCTTTGCCATCTATCAGGTACAGCTAGAAGCTGGGGCTTCTCTCTCTGCTGCTGGGCTACCTATGAGACAAATCAATTTTTCTGAATTTGCTTTTTTACCAAGGGGTGTGTTAATGGGATGTTACTAATTTGGAACAGTTAATTTGTGAAAAGTACTGTCTCTATTGTTCTGTTAAGTTTTCTAATAGAGGTAGGTTATTCTAAATTTCTCTTTCTTTTGTTGTATTTTAACTATAGCATTTGAATAAATGATGTATTGCTTCATGTTCAGTAGTTTGACCAGTCGCACTGCAATGAGAACAAGGCACTTCACATTTACCTTTCAAATAAGAAAAAATTAGGATCTAGGCTACCTTCTCAAAATCTTTTGAATAGGTCTGGTCTGGTCCGTAACAATGTAGAAAATTTAAGTTACAGCCCAGTATTTCTGAGGTACTGAAAGAAAAATAGTCAAAAAACACCAATCACAGTGAATGACACCACAACAAAAGCTCAGGAGACTATAAAGCTTATTTTGACAGTTTG